>NC_142356.1:38876858-39028358 GCF_059441175.1 Urocampus carinirostris | reverse complement strand
TCCTTGCTCATAGCAGCTTGCATTGGGCTGATTAGTACTGCAGCAATCTCACAGTAAACCCTCAAAGGGCCGTTTCACTAAAAATGAACGCGACTTTTTCACTGCAGCAATTTTGGCTGGTGGAACAGGAAGTGGGTCTAGGACAGAATTGTTTTTTTAGAGAATCTAAGAGCCAAAAACACACTTAGTGAACTGGCTTAGAGAGGTAGAAGCTCTAAATAATGGAACACCTTTTAGAGGCTTAAACAACATGAATTAAGTATAACCTTTTTTTCCCCGAAACAAAGCCAGAAGATCTAAAGAATGCAGATTACAAGGAATCAAACAAAGAGTTATTAGATATTGCCAAATGCAAACCGTTTGGAATTAAAATGAGACAACCTGAGAAAGAAAGACAAGAGAGAACCGAGGGAGCAAAAACAATGACTCATACATGAGTGGAGTCATGTGCTTGATTTCCAGGAGGAATGAAAAGGGGGGCTACATGGAATGAGCAGCAGCAGAGTCCATCTCAATAACAGCTTGCCAACTACAAAAGCAATGCAGACATCCCTCTGTTTTCACGGTTAATGGCGACCAAACCCAGCCGCGACAAGTGAAAATCTGTGAAGTGCCGTCACAACCTTCATAAAAGTGTCCAAGAGGCAAACTTACCTCGAGATGATAACCGACAGAGTTATACGTCTGTAACAAAATAACTACTACAGATCGACAAATAACACGCAACACATAATTGTTTTTTAATTGTTTCATTGTCATTCTACAAATTTAGAAGGAAATTGAAAGACATTCGTCATAAGCACGTGCAGCTTCAAGTACGAGCGAAAAGCCCCAACTTACTTCAACACGCACGCCACGTCCACCCGTGTGGTCCGGAATTTATCACCCACCCGACCCACATGGCAAAATCAGAACATTTGGACCTTCACCACACTAACATGGACATTGTAGCCCCTCCGCCTGTGTGGGTACGTAATTGGGCAGCTAGCTAGTGGGACGCTAGCATCGGGTGTTAGCGTAGCTAAGCAGTATGCTGGACCTGCATACAGGCTATTGCTTGCCTTCCAACGCCGCCTCAGTTGATTCCTGGAAGCAAATAAAAGTCCATGCAGCTTCTGCTGGTGATCAGCATTTCCTGGTATTTTTCTGACTTTCCTTAGAGACTGATTCAATTGATGAATTTATTTTCAATGTAACAGGCTGCTAAAAGCTATCGGCCATTATTCTTCCAGTTTGTTTTGATTCAGAGCCGTTGACTGCACATGCCCAAACCGGCTGTTTGACTGACAGCATACTTCAGCCTATCAGTCGTGCACACAGAGAGTCACACCCACCCAACACAAAGTGCACTCCCTAATCTTTTTCTCGCAGTCTTCTGTCTACTCAAAACACAATGCACATCGCAATGATATCAATGACAATATAAATCCGTTAAGGAGTAAATCAGCGATAACCGAAGCGGGTCACTACATTGAATGCAGTTTTCCACTCAGTGAAATGTCAAAGTTCAGGAGATTTGGAAAAAAAAAAAAAAAAACAGTGACAGATTTGGTTTGGTAACAATAGCTCACAAGGCTTAAAATCTATTTAATTTTGCCAGGTACTTCGGTTACAGTGTCAATGTTTAAAAAGTGGTTCAACCGCAACAACAAACAGTATAAATAGTTCATTCTCATTAGTGATACAACATATCATTGATAAGACATTTTGGGGGTTCAGAGAATTAATGACAGAAGTTCAGTTTTTTTTCTCTATAGCAGTTGGTGGAACACCTTTTTAATAGCTGAGGGCTTTTGTCAACAGCGTAGACTACAACATCTTACATTTGAAAAGGTTTCAGATATTAATAGTGACTGTACAGAGTTAGTGCTTAGGATAATTAATGTGCACATGTCCAACTGCCTTGAAAATTAGTCAAATCAGTGACTCATATGTGGCAAGGTCAACTTCTAAGCCTCTAACATTCCCTTTCAGTGCTCGGTCAAAACAAAAACGTATCCATCAGTTATACATGTAAATAAAGTATTAAGGAGGCTAACTTGGTTAAAGAAACCATTTTGAATTTAGAAGTTGGTTACAGGGATCATATACCCCTGGAGGCCAGATTCAAGCGATATAAGGATTTTCAAAGCCAATTTTCCAATTTCTTAGGTACCCTTAAAAGAAGGAATCAGGTGTGAATCATGTTTTAGCAGAGCCACAAAAATATCTGGGATTTACATGCGCAATTTTTAATCTTGCTTGTGCATTTTTCAAGACACATTTTCAGATCTTGAGTAAATTGTGAATATTTATGCTGATCTGAACAATACATGTGTAAATATTTAAGACAAATCTTTCGCCATATACGCGTTGAGTAAAATGACAGTAAGATGTAGCTTACAATTTTGATTGCAGGAAGTGCTTCCCATTACAATTTACCACCTTATTTTTTTTGCTTTGTCCATTTGATACGTAATCTGTGCACAAACACACATTTCTAGTGCCCTTTTTAGGTGTGGCATGCACCGGTCCACTTGTCTGCGACCCGTAGGGGACGATGACACTTTGTAGGACAATGCCATACAAATTAATACCTGCTGCGGTTAATCACGAGGAAAGAAGAAATGCAATGGAAAAGTGAAGGAACCATAGTGCGTGTGAGCATAATGTCTTAGCATACTTGTTAAGAAACATGGCAACGAATTCAAGCATTTACAAGCTCTTCACCCAAAATTCAAGTACTTTTCATTCCTTGAAGACGCAACATTAAAATTCAAGTATTTAGGGATTTCACGCACCCGAATGAAACCTGTAGTCAATTGGCCTCCCAGCTTCCCTCATCTCTTCACAATCATGGTTAAAAGACCCCTGTTCCTCTCCTGTGAGTGGTGTGCAAATGCCTAAGAAGCATCTCATTTGGTCTTAGAACGCATATCTATTCCTATCGTGTCTTGGGAATGCTGCTCTTTTGAAAACTATATTTGACTTTTCATCCTGCACGGCTGCTAAAGCAGGCCATACTATTCACTTTACAAAAAGAACACTCATGTGTCGTATTCACAAAGCCCTTATCTGCAAGGGCTAAAAACAAGCAACCAAGTTTATTTTAGTCCATGCCGTATACTTGGAACGTTTTCACAACAAACACACTAACTCACTGAGAAAACGCTGCAAGAACTTTAAGTGCATTTTTTGCAGACATTGTGAGTTGACCACCTTGAAAACAAAGGTTTCCTATAACAATAGTGACTATAATGATAGCAGGATGGCCAGAACTGATCCACAGGATTATTATTGATTACCGTATTTTCCGCACTATAGGGCGCACCCCCCAAAAAATAGTTTTTGGTCCTATATCTTCCATAGATAAGGCGCACCGGATTATAAGGCGCTACAATGGGAACTTCGACAAAACAGTCAGATGATTCAGTCAAACTGATTACCCCCTTAACATTCCCAAAGCTTGCAAAGAAGCAAATACGTGTCGTAGACACGTGCGGATGCGGTGTCCGTACGATGCCACTCAAATGCATCATTTCAAATATCATTCGGAAGGTTAAAGTCTTGGGATTCAAGAAATGCCAACTATTCCTTAGTTTCTATTTTGTTTTTCGCTCGCAACTTTACTGTGCATATGACAATAAACACTTGGAATTGAGTTTAATTCACTCAACTCATCACAGCAACATCAAGATCGTTCTAAAACAAGATACCGGGAAAATATAAAGCCGCATAGCTCACCTAAGTTCTCACGTTCAATAATGATACGCAATCATGGTCTTCTTACAACCGTGAGTGTAGTAAATCCAGGAGAGTAAAATGTTTACAAATACAGACTAATAAAACACGTTTCTTTATGGCGTAGTTTAGCAAGCTTGCTATTCAGTCATCTTTTTCAGCCAATTGCAGGGTTTGTTTTGGCCCTCTAGCCAATCCGAGGCTCCGAATAACTTTAGCCAATAGCGATCAATTCAAATGATGATTGACACATTGGTTAGCCAATCAAATGCCGGTAAATAAATCCCAGCATACACCGCGGACTACTCCACGTTCGGGGGAAAATCGAGTCGGCGGCTGTTGCGTAAGTTGCGAGACCTCGCGATTTAATATTGAGCCATATATAAGGCTGTATTATAAGGCGCAGGGTCAGCTTTTGAAAACAATTAAGACTTTTAGGTGCGCCTTATAGTACGGAAAATACGGTACCTTTGTCAAGATTGAATAAATAAAAACGAAAGTGATTCCATCAAAAAAAAATATATCTTTAGTGTTACTGGATACATCGCAGTCAGACGAGATATTTGCGATGTAACAATTTCAAATTTTTGTTGAGAGCCTTCCTGCTGCTTCAATACACGTAGGAACTTGCCAGGACATGAAGAAATCGTCATACGCTTGTATGCGTAATGCTCTTCCGTAAAACTGAGTAATGAAAGAGCCAGGTTAACTTAGTATAACTTAAAATTTACAGGTCCATAACAATCAAACTTTTCGTAGAACAAACAAATCAGCTCTGTAAATGCTAGAGTGCAGCGTTAGCACCATACAACAAATCTCCAGAGCACGCAATTACTTCCAGTGACAAATAAGTTGCTTCTAATCAGCAATAAAATTGTAAATGGCATACAGTGAAACCCCAGTATAACACGATTCACATTTCACGTTCTTGGTACTACATTAATTTGCATCGTGCATTGTGTACCGCATTCTGTTTGGTTAACATTATACGACTATTATAAGAAACAGAAATGACTCAAATTCCTTTAGTTGATTCAAGTGTTAATTTCTGTTTGTAAATATTTGAATTTGTGTTTGTTTAAAAAAAAATATGTCAACTGAGCCACAAAAAAACTGTTTCAAGATACTCACCGACACAGATTTATGTGCGGGCAAATGGGCCATTTCTCTTGAACGGGGATAAACAGTTGATCCCCCCCCCAAAGCTGTTCGAGGTAAAACACAAAGGGTAAGAGGAATGGGTGGCAAGGTAAGTACCGTATTTTCCGCACTATAGGGCTCACCGGGTTATAGGGCGCACCCCCAAAAAATAGTTTTTGGTCCTATATCTTCCATAGATAAGGCGCACCGGATTATAAGGCGCTACAATGGGAACGTCGACAAAACAGTCAGATGATTCAGTCAAAATGATTACCCCCTTAAAATTCCCAAAGCTTGCAAAGAAGCGAATACGTGTCGTAGACACGTGCGGATGCGGTGTCCGTACGATGTCACTTAAAAGCGTCATTTCAAATATCATTCGGAAGGTTGAAGTCTTGGGATTCAAGAAATGCCAAACATTTCTATGTTTCTATTTTCTTTTTCGCTCACAACTTTACTGTGCATATGACAATAAACACTTGGAATTGAGTTTAATTCACTCAACTCATCACAGCAACATCAAGATCGTTCTCAAACAAGATACCGGGAAAATATAAAGCCGCATAACTCACCTAAGTTCTCACGTTCAATAATGATACGCAATCATGGTCTTCTTACAACCGTTAGTGAAGTAAATCCAGGAGAGTAAATTATTTGCAAGTACAGACTAATAAAACATGTTTCATTATGGTGTACTTTAGCAAGCTTGCTAAGCTTGCTACGCCATTGCCAAACTCGGCCAATTGCAGGGTTTGTTTTGGCCATCTAGCCTATTGGAGGCTCTGAATAACTTCAGCCAATAGCGATCGATTTAACTGATGATTGACACATCTTTTTTGGCCAATTGCAGGGTTTGTTTTGGCCATCTAGCCAATCCGAGGCTCCGAATAACTTCAGCCAATAGTGATCGATTCAAATGATGATTGACACATTGGTTAGCCAATGAAACGCCGGTATATAAATCCCAGCATACACCGCGGACTTGCTACGCATTGCTAAACTCGGCCAATTGCAGGGTTTCTTTTGGCCATCTAGCCAATCCGAGGCTCCGAATAACTTCAGCCAATAGTGATTGATTCAAATGATGATTGACACATTGGTTAGCCAATGAAACGCCGGTATATAAATCCCAGCATACACCGCGGATTACTCCACGTTCAGGGTAAAATCGAGTCGGCGGCTGTTAAGTAAGTTGCGAGACCTTGCGAATTTAATTTTGAGCCATATATAAGGCGCACTGTGTTATAAGGCGCATGGTTAGCTTTTGAAAAAAATTAAGACTTTTAGGTGCGCCTTATAGTGCGGAAAATACGGTACTTGAGCATGACGAGAAGCTAATTCCCGCAGGTTTTTTGTTTCTATTTGTTAGTATAAGATGAAAATGGTGAAAATAAGATGCGTGATGCTAGGAAAGTTCGAAAGCCAACCCAAATCACAAAGATGGGGGGTGAAGGGATGCTGCTGACTCATTTTAAATCGTCAAATAGGATATCTCCCACTCGGGTGTTACCAGGTTCGACCTCAAAAAACCTTCTGAGTGAATGTCAATGGCAAAGATGGCTGATTGCAAAAAGTTGTTTTTTCTTTTGCTCGTTAAAAACATTTTGACCTTCATCCAGCAAACCCGTGTTCTCGCAAGCTTTCAAATTGTGGAGGAAAAATGGCGGTCCATCGGCCACACTATAATCGTGTAAATCAAATACCTGTCAACTGTTTTTGCCGTAAAAAGTACGCTTTATGCATTTTCAGACATGTATGACGTACAAGAAAATCTGTACGGGAAAACACAAATGTCAATTAAGGGTACCATCCGGTAAACACAAACTATCACGAAACTGCAAATCAAGTCAAACGAGTTCGCCGCGGAAGCCTCTATCTCGGTGAAGTTTTTTTTTTTCGTGGCAAACGAAGCGAGCGGTTTGATGCTACTGTGCACATGCGTCTGCCGCCTGGGGATTTCCCATCATGCATCATTCCGAAAAAAATAATGGTGTAAGATTATTTTGTATTTTGTACGGGAAAATAAGACAGTTTATACGGGCATGGAGCCTTGGAGGTTGACAGGTACTCGAAGTTAGGGTACATATTTTTGGGGGGGAAAGTCTAGTTAACTTGTCTAAGGGAAGCGCATTCAGGTGGAGACATATATTACCACATATCATATTAGTCATCCAATCAAGAATGTGTGCTTGTGATTGAGAGCATAAAAGCATGCTCAAATGTAGTGATTAGCAGTTACTATGAAATTAGTCCATCAAACAGTAGTACCCACACTTTTCAGTTCGCCTGCTTCGTTGAAATTTCGATGCACGTTTTGTTTTAAGCCAATTTAAATTATGGCTGTATCGATGTATTTATTGTAAAACGTTTCCATTTTATGTACTTTTACACGAGTTGCTAAGCCTAAATTTTATTTCCTGGACGGTTAGTTTTCGGTTTAGGTTAAAGATTAGTCATGTTAGTTGTGTTGAAAATTATAATTTATTTACTGTAAAAGGTTTCAGAGAGCTATCAAAGTTTTAATTGAATTTATAACAAATTATTTGATTCTTTCTACACTAACAAAAATTCCTCGCACCAAATTGAGCTTTCACAGCAAATGAATATCGCTTCCAAATATCGATTACCTCTTAATACTAATAATCAGTATCAGACCTGAAAAACAAAATTAGTGGATCCCTAGTTTAGAAAACTCCTTTAAATACAAAAACACTGATATAGAACCTTAATGCATAATCAGGGTTTATTTTCTATAAATATTTTGCAGCGAGTTCCGCAATAACACAGACGAAAGTTGCGTATCCTTGTGTCCCAGCCAAGTGTCATCAGAGTTTTCACCCCAGACAAGACCCAACAATGTTAGAGGGTGGAAAAAAGGAAAAAAAAAAAAGAGAAAAAAAGGAGTACATGTACAGCCCAATGTCTATGCGTAGTGACAACAAACGTGACGCTCAGCAACATGCTAGATGGATATTGAAAGTGACAACCCCATCTCAACATTGGCCAGTAGCAGATTTAGAATATGCATGCAGGGTGGTGTTATGAATCGCCCGAAGGAAATGTAAATGACTGATTTCCGTAGCTGCAGTAGAAAACAAAATTGACTGGTATAAATTTACATCCAAACATTTTTAATTACTTAATGCTGCAAAGAAATCATGAACCTTTTGCTACGTTGACTAATGCAAACCAAAGTGCTGGATTTCATATTGTACTGCCACCCACTCAGCAAAATGACATCAACCCTTTCTGACAAATGAGCCAACGGGTGGCGGGAACAGTCCCGTTACCGCATATAGCCATACAGATTGCTCTTCCTTCTCATCCAATTGTGTCGTCTTCAATGAGAGGTCAAAGTTCAACTCCTGGCTTGTGGCAGCAATAAATGCTTAGGAGAGGGGTAAGCTCCATGGGAGGCAAGTAGGAGACATTCAAAAGACACAGCGCTTCAGGGTAAATTTTTCAACTTTTAAATTCTTGGAATGTGTACCATTATTACTAGGATAGCATTTCATTTCCACGTCATGGACTCAAGTCCTTCAAAAAATAAAACTTAAGGAAATCAGATTCAGTTGAATTTTGATCAAAATAACTTTCATAAAAGGCTATATTATCAGTTCTGCAACTAGAATAGCAAGCCAAACATTTTTTTCATATTGCAGTACACACAAACAATTTGGCAAGATTGACAGTAACGGAAAATATACACTGCAAAGTTATCTGGTTCCATCACAATGTCTACTAAGAGCACATACATTAATTATCTTTTACTTATTACAACAGGCAGGGTAAGTTTGGGGGCTTTGTTTGACATGACACTTTGTATTTCTTCTAGCACTGGTGGCTTGGGACCCAAACCTGACTAAACCGGTCATCCTATTGCCCCCATGATCAGCTTCTTGTTTCTTGCTAAATACTATGATTTTAAATTGTTTTTTCCCTGAAGAAACGGAATACTGCAAGCATTTCAAACTGACTGCTGTGGGAAATGTAGCAGATACCTTGCATAACTTAAATGAACTAATGTTTTGGTGTCATGAACGCTGTGCAAAGCTTTAACATAGATAAGGATTTCAGGGATCAGTGTTGTTATAAACCCCCCTCTCGTTTGAGATGTGATCCCATTAGCTGGAAACAAAGCCTCTTTCCTGCCAGTGATAGGGAAAATCTGTTTGGAAAGAGCACCATTGAGGTTGGCCTTCTCTTGCCTCCTTTGCACTCTCGGAGCTTTCATTTCCGGACTATCCGACAAGCTTGCGGTCAATACATTTTAGATACCAACGCTATTGATCTGTGCTGTTTTCCCACACACAAACATCTACTTTAAAGTGCTTTGATGGGCCTATATGGCAGTCGAGCCTTTTAGTTTTCAGAGTAAGAGCAAACAGACCACTTCGCTACGATTACAGCCATTTCCAATGGTCTGCAAATAGCTTTCGACATCCTCGAGGAGCACTCCAACATACATAATATACCATAATGAAGAACAAAGCATCCTCTTGCAGTCCTGCAAACCTCCATCAGACATATTTGATCATTTCACAGTATAATATGACAGTGTGTTGACATCAGGGGAAACAGGTCAGTGATATTTGCAAATCAGAGGCTTGTGAAGAGCAACGGGTAGGAGGATCAAGAGTACTGTAACTGGTACCCTGCTAACCTGTTGTAAAGCTTTGGGTTTTGTGCGTCTCAAATATACCTTCCTGCTCCCAGCTCTCAAAAACACTGACACGTGCATACTATCTAAAACAAATATCCACTATTCAATGCCAAGTTTTGTTTTGCATGACAGTGAAAGAGTCAACATTTACCATTAGAACTGCAAAATATACGCACTGAAAGCAATATCGGCGGAGTGTGTTAACAACTCAGTGCAAACATGTAGTCACCATGCAGTATTGTTTTGCAGGCACGTGTGCAGGGGTTTTGCATTTCTTGTAAGAATCTCAGCCCAGTCGTGACCCCTTAAAGGAAACACTGAAGGTCCTATATGGTGCTAGAGTCTTCCTTACCTGCCCAACTTCGCCAACTGCTCCTAAGCATTCCATCCGGGGACGCTTGCACTCGGCCCCCGTGGAGTCGACCAGCGAGGCTACTGCCTGTCCGTCAGGCTCTGGGTCTCCTCGCTTCATTCCTCGGACAGCATTTGGGACACCTCCCGCGTTGGGATGCACTCCGACCAGGACGTCAAGATCTCTATCCCGCTCAATGAGTCCGCGGGACACGGGAAGCATAATGGACGCAACGTCGGTCGACATTAACATAGAGTGGGAGAAAATGTTTTTATTTCACCCCAGTGGAGGTTATTGTAAGGCCCCACTGTTGTTCTCCCAGTCAGCGCTAGTGGCAGAGAGATAACAACTTGAAACCACACAGACCTTTGAGTGAGCCCCTGTCGCGCAGATTAAACAAACGCGAGTTTGTAGGGTAAAAATATTTAAATACAGCCCCTACAACTCGCGGCGACGCCAAGCAGGCCTTTGCTATGTTTGATTTCCGCAAAACAAATCAACGAGCAGCGATATCACAACAAATGGTTGCCTACCGCCAAAATGTCCAAGTGGGAAAAATGTATTTTCTTTCGTTTTACACTGTGGGGCAGTTGTTTAAGACACACCACATCCTACCGAAGGAAAAGCCCCTCTGACATGTAGCCAATGTTTCCTCGTTGACGAACGACAAGCGTGGACGTTTAGGCCGGTCAGGAACGCTCTCTCGCCCCTATAATAGTCCGCAAGTGTCCGCTGCCCTCCAACCCAACGTACGGGGGGGAAAAGGAGCTACAACTGACCACAGTTTAGTTTTTCCCTTCGCGGTTGCGTTCGTCTTTCTAGCTTTCCCGGTATGTTCTCGCGGCGTGTGCTAGGAGAAGAAGGGGGGGAGGAAAGCGACCTCCCTTCCCTCTTGGCGAGTCTTTCCCCTCCTCCCGTCTTCCGCTCTCCCTTTGAAAGCAGAGCCACGCAGCCTGCAAGTGTGCGCAATGTGCCGCAGTGCCTCCATACGGTTGAGCGAGGAGAGGGGGTGTGGGGTTTCAAACCTGATGGTCCAAAAGACGTATGCTCCTGCGAGCCCACTCTATTCAATTTTTTGAGAGGAATTTTCACTCGTGGCGTATTTTCGTTGTTATGTTCTTTGGCTCTGCTCTTGCACATGCAGTTCACAAGTTCTTACACAAGCGAGGACCTAGAGGCCAAATCTTGAGTAATGCAGCATGGAAGCGCGCCTTGTGCAGCTCTGGTATTTTTATTGTTTGGATGACACCCAGTGGTCAAAGGCTAGCATTTTAGGCCACTGAGTGCGCAGCAAAATCTCAACGCGGGGTTGATTCGAGTTTTTTTTCGTGCACGCGTTTTCCCCTGAAATGACTGAACACAGCTGTTTTTAGGTCAAATGCTGCATTTCAGAAAAGTGGGAGTTCTCCAATCTCCAGAACTCAAGGTGGGAGGTTTTAGTTGCAAAGTTAGAGAAAAAATTTTGTACCCTAACTTCGAGTACCTGTCAACCTCCAAGGCTCCATGCCCGTATAAACTGTCGTATTTTCCCGTACAAAATAATCTTACACCATTATTTTTTTCGGAATGATGCATGATGGGAAATCCCCAGGCGGCAGACGCATGTGCACAGTAGCATCAAACCGCTCGCTTCGTTTGCCACGAAGAAAAAAAACTTCACCGAGATAGAGGCTTCGGCGGCGAACTCGTTTGACTTGATTTGCAGTTTCGTGATAGTCTGTGTTTACCGGATGGTACCCATAATTGAAAAATTTGCGTTTTTCCGTACACATTTTCTTGTACGTCATACACGTCTGAAAATGCATAAAGCGTACTTTGTACGGCAAAAACGGTTGTCAGGTATGTGATTTACATGATTAAGTGTGGGCGATGGACCGCCATTTTTTCTCCACAATTTGAAAGCTTGCGAGAACACGGGTTTGCTGGATGAAGGTCAAAATGTTTTTAACGAGCAAAAGAAAAAACAACTTTTTGCAATCAGCCATCTTTGACTTTGACATTCACTTAGGTTTTTTGAGGTCGAACCTGGTAACACCCAAGTGGGAGATATCCTATTTGACGATTTAAAATGAGTCAGCAGATCAGCATCTGGACCTGAAGGATGTCAACACCTGCATCGACCAGCCGGAAGAGAGGGGAAGCTGCATTGTTGCTGTTATGGAATTCTTGGACTAAGTTACAGGCTTGAGGCGTCGTTGCTTCATGCACTTTACGGACAAATTTCAACATGCTACCTATTGTTCTCTTTTATTGATATTTGTGTACTGTTACCCAATGCTGAATCTATTGCACCCTGGTCGTCCTGGAAGTGGGATTGCCACTTGTGGGGCCCCTTCTTGGAGTTTTCTTCCTCATGCTGAGGTTTTGGGTTTTTCCTGGACCCATACTGGTTTGGAATCAAGTGATGGTGTAATTGTTATCCTGTGCTGTCTTTTGAAACTTTTTGTGAGTAAGGGCTATACAAATAAATGTGACTTGATCCGGTCAAAGGTTGGCAAACCCAACTTCCCACTTTTCTTGACACTCTTTTTGGTCAGATCTGGTGCCATACGAGTGAGACTTCTCACTTTTCTGGAATGCAGCATCATGCTGCTTTCCAAGCAAATGTAAATAGCAAAGATGGCTGATCGCGAATAATTGTTCTTTGCGTTTATTAAAGGAAAATTTGGACCTTCACAAAACTTTTGTGTTAAGTGAAGGAAGTTGTGTTAAATAACTACGTTAACTAATTCTGAGAAGTCGGATTTGGCCCACTCAGATGGTACCTACCCAAATTGAAGGCGTTTCAAGTAAGTGTAAATGGCAAAGATGGCTAATTCTGAATAGTTGTTCTTTATTTTGATCATTAAAAGTCACTTGAACCTCTAGCAAACAGATGTGTTAAGTGAATTGAAACAATCTTTCTCATTCATCACACAAAAAAATTGTCATAAAAGAGCTTTCCATCAAATGGTGATAAAAATGTCAAACATTTTTTGAGATGTCAAAGAAAGCAACAGAGTTCACTGAAGTTTGCTCAGATCACTTCGTATCAGGTAAGTTCAAAGTGATTCAAGTTTTAATTTGCCTGTATATAATATTTTGCAATATTCAAATTGTTTAGATACAATCCAACGTTTTGACATAAAACGTAGATTTATTGGGAAATACACAGTCTGCAGAATATATTAAAAAAAAGGGGGGTGGGATCAAATGTGAGGAGCAATTTATTTACGAACAAAGACTTAGTCTCACTTCAGAATAAAGCAGCCATAGATTAAAATACTAGTCAAGTTGTTTGAATTCAAAAAAGCTGATTTTTCTTTCAAGCGGTAGAATTTTAAGGGGCAAAAAAAACGGTTGTGTTTGCAGTTATGCAATGTATTAAAAATGCAAACTTTTGAACTATTTGGGGAAATTTAGAAAATAATCTTTTTCCGGCTTTGATTATAAATGCACATCATAAAACAAGAGACCTATCAAGCTTCTATGAAACAAAAAAAAATAGCAGACAAATATTTCTCAAACCCTCAAAGAAAGCAACTTTTGCATTCATCCAGATCACTTTTGGTCAGGTAATTCACAGCGATTAACCGTGGAAAACTCAAGTTTCAATTTGCCTGTGTTATATACTGCAAAATGTAAGTTGCATATAACCGCCAGTCACAAACACAAATACAAAAAATATTAAATGGCTGAATGTACACCTTCAAGACCTAAATGGTGAACAATGGATTCACTTTTTTCACCCAGCCAAACAAATAAACTAGTTTATGTTTTGAGGCTTTTATAGAATCGTCAAAGATTTACAGACGTGGTCAGGATATCAAGTAGTCCATGATGTTTTGGTATGAAATTGCAGTTCAGACGTTGGGATCAAATGACAACTAGTCATTTTTTATTAAAAAATATGGATGTATTTAGTTAATTACCCTCAACCTTTTATTGTATCTAGTCTTCAAAAGGCCCATCGATTTTTTAAAGTACACAGATAGATTTGTTGTTGCACCTTTTTCCTTGTATTTCAATATGGTAGCCACTTTAGAAACATCTGTGGTGCGAGTAATATATATATATATATATATATATATATATATATATATATATATATACACACACCACAGCCATATCCCCCTAGTGGGAGGTGGTTAGAGTCATTTCTGACTCTTTTCGGGAGATTGATTCAGAGGAGGGGATTCCCAGCCCCCTCACTCAGTCATTAGGTGACCATTATGGAGTCCCATCACATAACTATATTTTCATTTTGCAGATCTAAAAAAATATCAACAAAGTGTTTTACTATACTGTGTACTGAACTATACAAACAATGTGTTAAAAAAATGCAAACTAATTGTCACAGGGTCTGTAATTCAGCACCCTAGTTTACATGCAGTCTCTCAATCACCAGTTTTACAGCTGAACACAAGATGTCTCCAATACTGGATGTAAATTGCACACTGGAGACATTCACGTGTTGCGTTTTCTGACCCTTACGCAACTCTCGTCTTATACGTGTACACCAAGGACTGTGCCACAGCCCTAACATCCATGAATTAGAAAACAAAAGCCCGTTAGGGCTAGTCGGAACCAAAGTTTAGCTTTGCAACTCCGAAAACATTCAATGGAATGCACAGGAAATTATTTACGAGCGGGGGGCCAGCTTCAAATTCTTCATTGTTTACCTGGCATCAGCATGGGGACAATGCTTGTGAGGCAAACAAGCCTTGCACAAGAATGAAGATTGAGAGTAGACATCTCGGCCCAGTTATGGGCCGCAGATATCCTTTGCTTGGCTAAATTAGTGATGAGTTATAGTACAGGCAGGCTACAATGTAGGTAGGATTGTGCCTCTGCTGATTTCATCTACTTGCACTTAAAAATAAATTTACAGAAAAAGTACCAGTGTATGTGTGTGGTGTCAATTCGAAGTGGGAGGTTTAAAAAAAAAAAAAAAAAAAAAAAAAAAAAGACAATACAGCTGATGAGGGGTGCACAGGGCTAATAAGGTTTTAACATCAAATTGTAGGCAACTTATTTACACAAGCGCCCTTGGAAATATCTGATAGTCGTCTTCTAGTTTTATCACTTGGTTGTGGCAAATTTAAAACACTCATTACACACCCTTACGTCCTTGAGGAACTTTTATTGTGTGGTGACTAACATCTACCGGGTAAAAAAAAATACAGAAGATGTGTGACCAGAATGACAAAAATACAAATATCACTTTATCAGAAAGATCTTGCCAGGTTGTTGCAGTTATCAAGTGTCTTCCATTCCTTAAATGCAAAGACAGGAAATGGATCAGTCTTGTTCAATAATTTACAACCTCTCATGACTAAATCATGGTCCATCTGTCAGACTTTAGAGCAGCCATGAATGACACTCTTGTCGTTTTCGGCCGAGGTTCATAGGGTTTGGTTCAAAGTCATCAGTGGGGTGCAATTGGTTTTACTCACTCTCAGCGCCCAAAACAGCCCTCAACGCACGGGCCGTCACGTTCAGAGCAAGCTTCGGTTGCGCACATGAAGTAAATCTGAAAAAGGAGCTCTATGTCAGACCCTGTCAGACTAGTCACATCTGACCTTATAATATTTGTGCTTGTCCTCCTCACTTCCTCATTAAGTTGTTTGATTTCTCCTTCAGGAAGGAACTGGAATGTACTCATGGTGAAGCGACGCGTTTGAGCAGGCGGGGAGTGAGGTTTTCGATCAGACACGACAACGTGAGAGGTTGGATCCAAAGGGTTGGGGCATCTTGACACATGTAAAAGTCATTACAGATAAACCAAACCAGTCTCCTTACTTTAGGTGATACTTTTTATAGACAAATATTTGAACGCACCCGTTATAAAGTAGGACCCACACTGAATTTCCAGAGCGCGAGTAGGCCACGCAATAGTGCACCAACAGCCTCAAGGTGGGATCTGGTGCATTGACCATCCTCACTTCCAGAAAGAGGGGTTTTCCAAGCAGCATCTGCAGGGGCTGGTGATACTGTGGGTAGTAGCTTGTGTAATGAGCATCTGAAATTGGGTGAATTGGTGAAGTGGGAGAGGACTACATTTTCCAAATCTACGTTCTGCTATACAAAATTCAAGAAATCTGAGCGGAAGCACTCCTTCAAATGATCAAAGCAGTGTAACCTCTAAATATTTAGCACAAACTCCATGGTTATAAGATTAAACAAAAGGTATCCGCCTCTACCTTTGGCCAGGCGGAGTTGAACCCCAAACCTCCCTAGAGTCTGGACTGCCGGCCCCAGGGTGGGAGTTTTAACCAAGTAGCTCACTGTTAAGGCGCTGCCTGGTACAAATCTACACTCCACAAGCAACCTGAAAGGGAGAAGATACAAGATAATGTATTGTAACATGTTTCATCCTAAGTTAGGTGAAGAGCAGTGTATTAGTTGACTTGGCTTTTTGGACCTGCACTTAAAAATGGGAGGCATTTGTTTTTAAAAAGTAAAATAAAATCAATCACACAGTTTTCTGTTAACCCTGCATGGACTTCCTGACCAGAGACTGAACAGCGTTTAGGGTTTCAGGGAATGCCAGTGAGCGTTAAATCAGCATAACTCACTAGCCGATTATTGCTTCCATTTAAATGAGTGCATATAAATTTACTTTTTTAATGGGTCAGACAGGCCTATAAACATTCTAGTCCAGGAGTTTAACCCTTTTCAAGCTGAGAGCTACGTTTTCATACTAGTTAGCCAAAGGTTATATACAAAGTTGATCTTTAAAACAACTTGTGTAATTACCATGTTGTTACTGTGCTCTTTCCATGTTAATTATTGGAAGTGGGCTTAAATAGACTAAAACAACCATTAAAATTATTTACTAGAAAATTGCAATGGCAACTATTTTCAGAACAGGTCCATGGGCACCTAGGATGTCCTTAGGGGGCACCCTGGTGCATAACCTTGCAGTCTTACTCTATACGGTGTGATCTCTACTTATTTAACCTAACACACCATTTGCTCTCATTAGTAACTCCATTCCCACAACTTTGCTGCATCATTAACATAATAAATTAGAAACCTTCACAAACATTACATAGAAACAAAGTTGAACCATTCAGTACACTTAAACCAGAAAACGCAGTAAAAATAAACTACATATGACCTGACTGGAGACTCTCTGGTGATGGTGCCATAATTTAGGCTGATACTCTGAACAGTGTTGACAACTTCCACCATATAGATCAAAGTTTTACCAACTTCCTGTGAGAGGCAGAAAAAAGTGCACAGTTGACACAAACCATTCCGGCATCACAAAATTCAAACAGCCTATTCTCATAGTGCATTTTAGAATTCAGAAAACGTTCCACTTGATAAAAGTCACCATTCTGCGAGTCCCGCAGCCATCCATGGGGAGCTTGAAGAGGGCATAGTCATAAGTCACTTTTATTGGTTTACAGGTGGAATTGTTGGCAACCCCCAATAGGCCGGGAGCGAGGGGGGGCTCTGTGAGAGTTGCAGGCACAGAAAAGACAAAGTGACGGTCTACTGTGCACTCTGAAAAAGAAAACATGCACGCAAAGACTAGAGTATATATGTAGTATTGGAAAGGTCGGACAAACAATAGGTCGCACTGCACAGGAGGCCATTGATAAAACCCAAAGTAATTTTACACAGCCCTTATGTCGCCCAAATCCAGCAGCTGTTGTACTGAAAGTTCAGTGCTGCACCCAAAAACATAACTGACATCCTAACTGCTAGGTGGTGTGAAAATGCTGCTGAGAACAAAGACAAACTCACCATCCATACGGTAGTAGCAGGCAGGGGGATGTTTGCTGAAGCAGCAGCCCAGGGAAAGACACGAAGCCTCTGATAGCGTTTTTTTTTCACAAGGTAGCCATTTGTCCCTTGGAAGGTTGCAATCTTACAACATTTAAAGAATGATAAAACATAATTTAAAGTATTTGAAATGTACTGTCCAATGAATGCCATGAAAGAATTATGAGCACACAAAAAAGTACCTCTTCTGGATAAAGAGGGTGGAACTGGACAGTAAAAGTTAGCCTCCATCTTGCCACTTTGAGTCATATAGATGACGCTAATGATGTACATGTTATCCTTCGAGACAAAAAGAATTTAATGGTCAATTACACAAAAGGTGGTGTGCTCATCGTGTAATCTGGGTCAATACTTGCCTGCACAATCATGTGGCAGCGCGTGTGTAACCGGAGGCTAAAATGGATTTTGCCGGCTTTTCCTGAGCTAGCAGAATATCCGCAGTGCTTTGGAGCATCCTGTACACTGATCTCCCCTTTTGCATCTGGAAAATAGAAAACAGAATCCAGCATTTTCTTTGTATGCACAAGTACTGGTGCATCAACTAATATATATATATATATATATATATATATATATATATATATATATATATATATATATATATAAAATCCATAACAAATACATTCAGTGAAATATGGTTGTCCATTTTTCTTCCTCAATGAGTCTCGCCTTGACTAAAGTCATTCAGTAAGGTCTTTGCCGAATTGAAGACCACCGCAGTTGTTTATATATATATATATATATATATATATATATATATATATATATATATATATCTTTCTTTCTTTCTTTCTTTCTTTACTTGACCACACTCATCCCTTCCCCCATATAAACTTATACCAGAGTAGCTCCTTTGCAGCAAAATAGAGTTGATTGTAACCATATGCATTTTCAGACATACAATGCACTGTACCTAAGAAGGGTCGAAAATCATGCGCACCTTTAACAGATACTCCAGAAATAGGACCTGGTGGGAGTTGAATAAGCATCTCATTGGGGGAGCAGAAAACCTTGGGCTTTGGAACAAAAGGAGGGCGAACAAAGGTCCCATCAAGTGCCGGTTTTTGTGTGGTTGCAGGTAAATCTGTCAGATGCTTGGAAACTGGAGGGTGTATTGGTGAATAGGGTGTAGAGCTATAAGGATGAGGGTACTGCTGGGGGGCACAACGTGAGTTAGAGTATGGGAGACATTCGGATTGATGTCCCTCAGTAGGAGGTGGAAGTGAGAAATTGGGATCTTGGGGAGCAGGATAGCCAGGAAAACCAAAAGTGGAGGGGGGAAGTAGGTTGAAATCTTTTTTGGGGTCCAAAAATGGTACATATGAATGGTAAAAGCCATTTAGATTAGATGGAAGCTGGTAGTGTGGCTTTGAAGGTTGTTTTGATGGAGTGGCATGGGGAGGAAGTGGACCTGGCTCCCTGCCTTGAAAATAATTCCCATTCGTAGGCGGGTAAGTATAAGCAGGTTGAAGAGGACTGGCAGGCTCTGGAGAAGGAGGATTGACTTGGGCAAAATGAGGAGACAGAAACCTAGAGGGGGATAAATCTGGCGACTGAGGTTCAAGGGGAACCGGCAGTAAAGGAATTGGGGAGTATTGGAACGGCTGAAGAAAACCAGCTCCGGGGACACCATCTTCAGAAAGAGGAGGGAATCCGTCAGATTTTGAGCCAGGCGGATATACCTCAGGATGTGTGGGTGATCGAAACCAGGGGAAAATCATTTGTGGATGGTAATGAGGATACCGGGCAATCTGGTCCTGTGTTGGATATCCAGGTGCAACAGAAGGCATATTTGAAGGGGGACTTTGAGCACTCTCCGGGGAAAACCACGGGATAGCAACCTGTGGCCGTTTTGGGTAAACATGGGCAAATTTTGGGGACTGTGACCCTGAGTAGCTATGGTGAGGATAATCAGGAGGTTGCAAGATCTGACCCCAAGTTGAAGATCCAGGTGTGAAAGGTAAATTAGTTGAAGGGTAAGGATAGTGATGAGGTGCGGCACCAGCTTGAGAAAACCAAGGAGTGATGTCGGGCTGAGGACCTTGAGAGGAGATATGAGGAGTTTGAGGGTAATTGGGAACTTGAGCAAGTGATTCTTGGTCTGAAAATGGAGGCAAAGTGGAAAGATTATGAGTATATGGTATACTGTTTTTTTCAGTTGACTGAGGTAAGGAAGATGGTGGAGAAGAGAAAGAGCAGGACAGGATCATTTGTTGACCATCTAAAACAAGCTGGAGTTTAGGTTCATCCTGAAAAAAAAAACATGTAGAGAACACATTTAGTCCCAAGCACTTGTAGCAGCAGTTAAAAATACGCGACTTACTCTGAGACAAGGTGCAGTGAATGGGATGAAGAAGATCAACTCCTCGGGTTGGGAATCGATGCGGTAGGCACACTGGGCAGAAATAAATGGAGCCCAATTTCCATTTACTGGAAAACACATTGTGAGTTCATGTCAGTCGATAAGGAGCTAGATCTTTCCCTCACAGGATTGAATTTGAATTTTTTTTTCTTCATCAGAGTTTCTGCATTAAATGCTATGTATGCCGCAGAATTTGCCCACTCTTCTCCCAAGAAAAAAAAATGTTTGCAACTAACGACTCTGTAGAAATGTCACTAAATGCAATAAGATAGGAATACCAAAAACCCCCAGCACTGGTAAAATGTCCACATGCTGGTATAGATTGACCGCCATGCCATAAGGGGAGCAGAAGACGTCTGGGATTGACAATGTGGCCGTAGGAATCTGCACTGGGCAAGAGAGCTTGAATGGGTTGCCCCACCAAAGCATGGGCAGCACGTAACTGCCATTCTGGGGGGGAGAAGAGAAGCTAGTTTTTGGTCAAGGACACACTCAGTGAGGTGAGGAATGACAGTGTGAGGAATACCTCCTGGGTAATGTAGCATGCATCATACGGCACAATCATCTGAAGGTCATGCGATGACGTCCTCACTGTGTAACCACAGTATAAAGAGAGATACAACAGAGAAACAGGAGTGGCTTCCCCTGTTCAGAGAAAAGTGGGGAAAAACTTGGTAGTCATTTTGTCATTTGTATGAGTTAGGCAGTCATTTGACAGAAATTTGAAATGTCTTATCTATTTTCAGAAAAACAATGAATGTTTTTAATAAGTAAATCTCATGTGCATTCAGACCAGAAAATATTACAGGTCAGTAGCTTCTTGGCAAAAGCATGCAGTAGATACGGCAAATTTTGGAAACCATCTCCTTTAATACGCCTTAGTATTAGACACAGCCGCTTTGTATTTTGAGATTTAGATTTGCTGTTGTCCAATGCTTCTACCATGCTAATTCACTTGCATTACTCCAAATATAAAAAGGTCCTTGGCACGGTAAATCACTCACCAAAAAAGGATATGCAAACCTTTCAATTCTGCACATGATACAAAAAAATGCAACAGTCTCAGTCAAAAAAATGTTGATAATTAACAGTTGTGGAGATACATTAAATATATTTGACCTTTGTCCACTAACAGCTGGGAAAATCCTTGTCCTGACGCCGTGAAGCTCATAAAATTCTGATTACACAGCAGCGAGGGCTTCATCGCCAGCCAGTCAGACGCATGTGGACCGGAGTCGGATGATACAAAGACTCTTCCCGGAATACCAGAAAACCCTAGTGCATATGTCAATTGATAGAAATATTGTTTATAGTAGTCAGGTAGCATGGGAAAATTTGAGTGCATAAAATACGTACCTGAGAAATCACTTTGAAATCGATCTTGTGTGTCGGACAAGCTTTGTGACCCGATTGCTTTACCTCTGGTCCACGTCCATGACAAGGTGTTCTTTGGATCAGCTTCAGTAAATTTGAAATTATGGGAATCCTCAAGGACTGTACTTCGAGGTCTAAAATTATTATTGACATTTTTGCCATATTTTACATCCTGTACAAGCCGTTTATGTAGGTTCCCTTTAGGCAAATCTTGTTTAACCCTTTCCTGTTCGGCTAAAAGTGCCTCTTGTTTTACGAAGGCGGAAAGACGGCTACCCAAAGGCACTGGTGGTACAGAACCGCAAAACTTAAACAAGTAAATTGTTGCCAATAAAAACAAGATGTATATTTGAGTTTTTCCTTCATGATGCATCTTGAGATTGTTGACGTTAATGCTAGCGTGTCCGCCAGGTGAAGCCAATTAAGTCACACCGAGCTCAGCCCATCAGAAGAGAGAAGAATAAAAACGCCAGTTGATAGTGACGTCATAATTAGGTGACTGTTTTTTTTAATGTACAATATGTTTTTCACCCCGACAAAAACCCTTTTAACAAGCACACAAGAATTCGAGGAAAATATTTTGCTTGTATTTGGAAAGACATTCATATTTTTTATTCCATCTTTTCTTCTTTTTTTGGGGGCGAAATGTTGCTACATGCCATTTTACACTACTTTATTTGCACTCTTTTCTTATGCACTTACAACCAGTCTAAAGGCATTACCTTGTAAATCCTAATATTTTTATTTCAAGTCTTAATTTTTTATTTTTTATAACGTTTTTACTCGTTTATCCTTGAGTACTGTTTACGGTTCATGGTTCACGGACCCCTTAACCGCATGGGATGTCGGGCACCAATGAGGATGCAACTCTGGACAGCTTTCTCCGCTGTTGACGGTCCCTCGCCTGGGACATGGCAAAGATGGCACTAGTCCATTCCTTCATGCTGTCGGCACAGTTTTTTTTCGGTTTTCCTCTCAAGTCAAGTCAAGTCAAGTAATTTTTATTTGTATAGCCCTAAATCACGAAGAGTCTCAAAGGGATTCACAGATTATTACACTATATTACACAGACTATTTTTCAGCCGACTATTTTTCAGCCGACGAGAAGAGTAGGTTATTCATATGCTATGGAGTAGAAGTGAGTTTTAAGCTTAGATTTAAACATGTCCACTGAGGTTGAAGATCGGATCTCAGGGGGAAGAGCATTCCACAGCACCGGTGCCCGGATGGAGAACGCTCTCGAACCAGCAGAACACTTCTTTGCTCTCGGGATCACCAGAAGACTGGCACTCTCAGATCGCAGGCTTCGGACCGGGACATAGGGGCAAATCAGATCTGAAAGATAAGAGGGAGCAAGTCCATGTATGATTTTGTATAATACTAAGAGAACCTTGAAATCACATCTAAGGCTAACTGGGAGCCAATGCAGGTTAGCCAAAATCTGTGTTATGTGATCATACTTTTTTGTCCTAGTTAAAAGCCTCGCTGCGGCATTTTGTACCAGCTGAAGAGACTTGATTCTAGACTTCGGGAGACCAGAGAGTAGTGCATTGCAGTAATCGAGACGGGAGGTAAAAAACGCATGAATTATAATTTCCGCATCCGACTGAGACAGTAGTGAACGGATTTTAGCAATGTTACGAAGATGGAAGAAAGCGGTTCTAGTAATTTTCTTTACATGCATTTCAAAGGATAGATCAGGGTCAAATATGACACCTAAATTTTTAAGTCACTCTGTGTGATGTGACATTTGTCAATGTTCACAGCAGTTTTTGAGAATAAGTCACGGCATTTAGATGGACCAATGACTAACATTTCAGTCTTTTCAGAGTTAAGACGCAAGAAATTGAGTGACATACACTCTTTTATCTCAATGAGGCAGGCCTCCAAATTTCCACAGTTTATTGTGGGAGATTCCTCCAACGGAAGATATAGTTGAGTGTCGTCTGCGTAGCAGTGGAAGCTGATATTGTACTTGCGAATAATATCACCTAATGGAAGCATGTAAATGCTGAAAAGAAGGGGGCCAAGCACTGAACCCTGCGGAACACCACAGGTAACATTAAAGGGCTCAGATGTCATTTCACCATATTTAACATAGAGCGTCCTATCTGAGAGGTAGGATCTGAACCACGAGAGGACGGTTCCTGAGAGACCAATCCATTTTTCCAACCGTTCTAGTAGGAAATTGTGGTGCACTGTGTCAAAAGCAGCACTAAGATCCAGCAGCAGCAAAAGTGATGAAGCGCCAGAATCCATTGCCAGTAGGAGATCATTTGTTACCTTGATCAGAGCTGTCTCAGTAGAGTGGTTAGCCCTGAATCCTGATTGCATAGATTCAAAAAGGTTATTCTCGGATATGAAATCATTCAGCTGCTGTGCCACTACTTTTTCAAGTACTTTAGAAAGGAAAGGTAGGTTTGACACAGGTCTATAATTACTTAAGATTTCTGGATCAAGGTTGGGTCGTTTCAGTGTGGGTTTAATAACGGCGGACTTAAAAGCTGCTGGAACTACACCTGAGGAGAGTGATATGTTTATAATATTTAGAACTGAAGGTCCAAGGACGCCAAAAAGACTGTTAATAAGTGAACCTGGGAGCGGGTCGAACTGGCAAGTCGTCGGTTTGGCCGCATTCACCACCTGTTTGAGATCATCAAGTGACAGTTCACTAAAACTGGACAATTTCCCTGGACAGCCACCCTGTCGTGCATCTGTAGATTTCAGCCCTTTAATATGTGTGGTATTAATAATGTATTTAGCAATTTCTTCCTGTATGCTTTGAATCTTCTTAGTAAAGAAGACCATTAAGTCATGAGCAGAGTGCGTCGAACTATCTGCGATAGTCTGTTGCCTTGTAAGCGATGCTACAGTGTCAAAAAGGACTTTGGGATTGTTCTTTTGAGACGCAATCACCTTCGAAAGGTAGGCCGATTTTGCAGAGGCAAGGGCCGCTTTATACTTTAACAAGCTGTCACACCATGTTTGATGGAAAACCTCAAGCTTGGTAGCGCGCCATTTTCTTTCCAATTTCCTGCATTCTTGTTTAAGGGTTCTAGTTTCATCAGTAAACCAAGGCGTGCGTCTTTTAGGACGTGATTTTTGCTTTATGGGCGCTATTGAATCCAGGACACTAGTCAGAGTAGTATTGAACTCATTCATGAGTGAGTCAATCGAGCCATTGTATGAAGGAAAGGACACAACTGCTCCAGGAAGGAGTTCAAAGAGCTCAGAAACTGTGCCAGTGCTTATATTGCGTCCGCTAAATCCTTCAGCTTTTTTAACACTACATTTAGCTAGCACCTCAAATGTAACTAAATAATGACCCGAGATAACGGTAGTACACGGTAACACCATAATGTTTGAGGTTAAAACTCCTCGAGTCAGAACCAAGTCTAGCGTGTTTCCATCTTTATGGGTTGGCAAATCAACCAGTTGATTAAAACCAAATGCATCAATTAGAGACCTAAACGCAATAGTAAGTGAACTGAGTGGGGAGTTCATATGAATGTTAAAGTCCCCGATAATTATAATTTTGTCTGCATAGGTTACTAGTTCAGACAAAAGTTCAGCAAATTCGTCCAAGAAAGTTGTGTATGGCCCAGGTGCGCGATAGATAGTTATTACATAAATTGACAATAGAGAGGACCGCATCACAAGAGCCTCAAACGCCTTGTAATTATTAGAGGTACGAGGATTAAATTTGAGCGTTTTTTCAGAAATGAGCGCAACACGCCACCCTTTTTCAACGTGCGTGCTGCATGGCTACTCGCGTAGTCAGGGGGTGAAGCATAATTTAGCGCTAAATACTCATCCGGGCGTAACCAAGTTTCACAAAGACCAATACAGTTAAGTTTATAATCACGAATAATGTTATCAACAAGTAAAGCTTTAGGAGCAAGCGATCTAATATTTAAAAGACCAAATTTTAGCTTTGCTGAATCATTTGACTTAGCTGAAGTCTTTGTAGTCTTTGTAGAGATCGTCAAAAGATGTCGCCGTTGGGGCCGTTCGTGAGCGTTGATTTTAAAGCGTCGGTTGTCCGGCGAGGAATGAATGGTGGAATTAGTCACATCCTCGCGTCCTTCTTGCTCCTTTGACTTCGCACGCTTCACACATCTACCCGCACGGCAACCACGCTTCTGTTTTCTGTCTTTACGGCGCCGTTGTCGACGTTTATTAGGAGGAATAGTTGTCCACAAGGATGCCGGATCTCTTTGAAGTTCGCTCGGTATATCATAGGCGGTGTAAAAAGTGCCCGAAAAGTCGAAATTTAGACGCCCACCCAACCGAATAAGTTCGTCCCTACTGTAAGTATTTTTGCCCCCTTGGACTATGCTCTGGAAAATTATCTTGGTCAATCCTAATGATCTTGTGATGTGACCATTCCACTGAAGATTCCATCCGTGCACCGCTGACAACAGCAGGGTCCAATGTGCCCTCTGATGGTATTGCACAAGTAAGTCAAATGGGCTAAGTAGCTGATGCCTAGAAGTTACTTCTAGCATCACATGTCCATGGCCTGGATTTTCTTTTCCAGTTTTGCTCTGAAAGTCCATGTATCGCAAGGTTTGAGGAAGATGGAAGTAACTAACGCTTGCATGAGTCTTATCTTTGATTTCACTGCTATGTTCTTGTCCCTCCATATTGTTTAAGTCTGGCAAGTGTGAGCTATCCTGGCCATGATTCCTGGTTCTGACCCCTCCTATCATATGACGGCTCCAAGACATTTAAATTTGGTGACTTGCTCTCTGTTGGTGGCATTTGTGTTAATACTTTGGGGATTGTTGGTCATTAGTTTTGTTACTTTCTGTGCTGAGTTCCATCCGATACTGGCTTGATGCTTTGTCCAGGCGAATGACAAGGTTTCTGAGTTCCTGTTGGTCTCCTGCCAATCTGGTATCATAATCGGCAAAATGGACGTTAATGATGTTGTTTACCCCAATACTGACTGTACCTTCATGTTGCTCCAGAGCTACGGACATGATCCTCTCCTGGAATATGTTGAATAAAGTTGGAGAAGGAATGCAGCCTTGTCTCACACCGACTGTGGTCCGAAACCATGCTCCAATCTGCGATTGATCAGTAACACAGTGTTGGCATGGGCATACAGTTGTTCAAGGGTCTGAACTAGATTTTGGTCCATGTTGAACTTCCACATGGTGGCCCGTAAAGCGGCTTGCCACACTCTGTCAAACACCTTCTTAAAATCAACATAAATGTGACATAGGTTTCTCTGGTGTTGTTGATACTTCTGACATAGGATGCGCAGATTCAAAATCTCTTCTGTGGTGCTCCTATCCTCCCTGAAACCTGCCTGTTCTACAGCTAGGATGTTTTCAGCTTGTAGTTTTAGTCTGTACAGTAGGACCTTTAGCATGACTTTACTTGCATGGCTGATGGCTCTGTAGTTAGAGCATAGCCGAAGGTTTCCTTACTTTGGCAACATAACTAAGAGTGATTTTGTCCATGCAGATGGCCACTGACCTGTTTGCCAGATCTTTCTGCAAATCTTTGTCAATATGTCAATAGATTGATAACCACCATTTCGTATGAGTTTTAATGAGATGTTGTTGATTATTGGAGATTTTCCGTTCAGTGAGTTAATTGCTGCCTCTATGTCTTCTCTGAGGATAGGTTAGTCGTCCCTTTCCCATGAGCCAGAATTCTTAGGGACATCAGGGTTCCATGACTTCTTGACCTTCTGAAGACAAACATGGAAGTTCATCATGCTTCCCACATCAGCTCCAGGATATTTGCACCTGCTTGCTGTCTTATTCCACTTTTGAAATGTTGTGGAATCGTGTTATAGTAAACCTGATTGTGGCGGATTCTATCCTTATGGTGGCATGTCCATTTTCTGGAGTTTTTGTGGTTACCAAGAGTGTTTGCCAGCACCAAGTTGTTGTAGCTTGCTAGTTCAAAAAGCCATTATCCTATTTCATTGGTTTGTGGGTTAGAGCTTGTTCCTAATATTTTTTTCCAGTTTTTATGAGCATTCACACTAATTTGGGCGTTTCTATGGCCTTGCAAGATGATGATATTCTTCTTTGGTGCTTTGTCTATGATGTCTTGAACCTGGGCATAGATATCTTCAGTTTATTCATTGACGTTAATGTTCTCAGGTTGGTGCTTACGCCTGGACGACTGTGATTCTATTCTATACTATTTCTGTCACAGTTGCCCATTGCCCTCACTTGGCCCTGCCCTTTAGGCGCCAGCTGCAGCTCGTTGTCTGATTGGCTTCGAACCTATTTAAGTTCAGTGCTCTCACTCGCCCCTTGTCAGTCCCTAAACGAACCTCTGCACCCGCAAGATGTGTGTTTTGACTCTGTCCAGTATCCTGCTTGTGTATCCTGTCTGGTATCGATCCTGTCTATCTCGTCCTGTTTGATATCTGACTCCAGTCCTCAGTGTCTGGTATCAATCCCATCTGTCTTGTCCTGCCTGATATCTGACTTCAGTCTCTAGTATCTGGTATTGATTCTGTCTGTCCCATCCTGTCCGGCGTCGACCCCGTGTGTCTGGTGTCTGCTCGTGTATCTGGTATAGATCTCGTCAGCCTCTGGCTTCCTGTTTTGTCTTACTTCTTCCGCCCAGCAATCGCCAAATCACTGGCGTTTGTGTTCACGCGCATGACTGCCCCATTCCCGTAAAATAAAGCTTGTGTCAAAACGTTACGCATCTGGTTCCTACCCTTATTCCGGTTCTGACAGTACCGACTGATCACAAATGGACCGAGCGAACGCTCACACAAGCGCGGGTTGGGGACAGCTGGAAACTCCCTTCACCATGCAGCAGTTGCACCGGAAGGAGGGCGAGGTCCGGCGACTGTCGGGTGACGTCACCACCCTTCTGCTGCTGTTCCAGCAACGACAACAGCTCATGCTGCGTCAGCATGAGCAATTAGCTGAACACAGAGTTCCTGTCGCGTCGGCTGCCGGCAGCGGCCCCGCCTCCCGAGGGCTCACCTTCTGCCGTGCTGTTGCGTTACCCGCCCATTCGACTCAGGGACTCGCCCGCCATGGGAATTGCTGTGCCTCCAATGGCTTTTCCGGGAACATTTTGCGTCGACCTGTCCGACGTCCTCGTCGGCCTGTCTGCCGTGCACATCGGCCTCTCTGCCTGCCCGAATCGTCTGTCTGCCTGCTCGAATCGTCCGTCTACCTGCCTGAGTCATCCGTCTGCCTGCCTGGATCATCCGTCTCCCTGTCCGTCTGTCTGCCTGGGTCGTCCATCTGCCTGCCTGGATTGTCCGTTTGCCTGCCTGTCTGCCTGCCTGAATCGTCTGTCTGCCTGTCTGAATCGTCCATCTGCCTGCCCAAATCGTCTGTCTGCCTTCTCGAATCATCTGTCTGCCTGCCTGAATCGTCCTTCTGCCTGCCTGAGTACTCCGTCTGCCTAACTCACTCGTCCGTCTGCCTACCTGACTTGTCCATCCGCCTGCCTGAATCGTCCATCTGCCTGCCTGAGTCGTCATCCTGCCCGCCTGCCTGTCGGACTCGTTTGTCTGTCTGCCTTCTCGAATCATTTGTCTGCCTGCCTGAATCCTCCGTCTGCCTGCCCTGAGTCCTCCGTCTGCCTACCTTACTCGTCTGTCTGCCTACCTGACTCATCCATCCGCCTGCCTGAATCGTCCGTCTGCGTGCTCGCCTGCCTGTCGGACTTGTCCGTCTGCCTGCCTGAATCGTCTGCCTGCCTGGCTTGCCCGCCTGCCTGGCTGGTTCGTCCATCTGCCTGCCAGATTCGTCCATCTGCCTGCCTGAATCGTCCATGTGCCTGCCGTCTGCCTGCCGGACTTTTCCGTCCGCCTGCCTGAACTGTCCGTCTGTCTGCCTGAATCGTCCGTCAGACCCGCCCGACTCGCCTGTCTGCCCGCCTGACCCGCCGCCCGTTGGCCCGCCGTCTGCCAGCCTGCGATATCTGCCTGCCCGCTCAGCCTTTGCCTGGTCCATGCCTCCAGATGCCGAAGTGGGGCCATCTTCCTCGGGGGCATCGGCCCATTCTGAAGAGCACTGTATTTGGTTTTTTGGGACTTCTGGAGCCGTCCCTTGAGGGAGGGTTCTGTCACGGTTGCCCATTACCCTCACTTGGCCCCGCCCGTTTGGTGCTCTCACTCACCTCATATCAGTCCGTCAACGAACATCTGCACCCGCAAGACGTGTGTTTTGACTCTGTCCGGTATCCTGCTTATGTAACCTGTCCGGTACCGATCCCGTCTAT
This sequence comes from Urocampus carinirostris, assembly GCF_059441175.1. Lineage (NCBI taxonomy): Eukaryota > Metazoa > Chordata > Actinopteri > Syngnathiformes > Syngnathidae > Urocampus > Urocampus carinirostris. Next base: position 38,998,748 of record NC_142356.1, on the reverse strand, counting down.
CTTGTCCTATCTGGTATCTCACAGTCTCCGGTATCCGTTATCGATTCCGCCTGTCTCATCCTGTCCGATATCTTGTGCCAGTCTCCAGTATCTGGTATCGATCCCATCTGTCTCGTTCTCTCTGATATCTGACTCTAGTCTCCTGTATCAATCCGATCCTGGCTGTCCCGTCCTGTCCGGTGTCGACCCCATCTGTCCGGTATCTGCTCGTATATCTGGTATCGATCCTGTGTGTCCGGTTTCAACCCCATCTGTCCGGTATCTGGTATCAATCTCGTCGGCCTCTGGCTTCCTGTTTTTCCACGCTGGACTTCTGTCTTACTTCTTTTGCCCAGGGATCGCCAAATCACTGGCGTTTGTGTTCACGCGCATGACTCCCCCATTCCCGTAAAATAAAGCCTCCCGGTCAGGTTTTGACAATTCTTTCCTATTCTATTCTAATTTAAAAACAGCGAGAGTGGGAGACAAACACTCAACAAATACATAAACAAATAGAAAAACAATATCCAAGTATATTACATTTATTACATGGTTATCATTGAGTACCACGTCTAATCTCACTGTAAACAATGTTCACCATGTTGTTATCAATGACAATCAAAACTATTCTATCCTACTCCACCCCAGTGTTTTTCAAGCTTTTATTTTTAACTCGGGGTACATTTTACTCATGAAAAGATCTTGAGGCACACAGTCCACTGAAAATGTTTAAAAATCAATCCCTTGCACGAATTTCATGTTTTGTTTGGGAATGGAAGTTTTAATGATCATGCCATGTAAAATTGACAGTTTAACATTTTTCTGATCATTTGTGTTCACTGCGACTCATGGGATAACACAGGGTATTCCATTTTTTACTATATCTATAACCTGTTAAACTGTATTATTATCTTGTTTTCCCAGAAAAGAATAGCAATAATGATACTTCAAATAAGCAAAAATTATTATCCAGCGGAAGATTTTTTTTTTTACAACATTGTAACTTGTTCCTTTTTTGTTTGTTGTGTAAACTAGAAAATTAATAATTGTAATTATCAAAAGTGTGTGTAAGCGTTTTTTTTCTTTAATGAATTATTGTTATTATTGCAGTGCAATCTTAACAGCTTCATCAAACAGTTATTCCAAACATTTCATTTTACAACCTCATGAGCAGATAACTGGTATGTAAAAACAAGAAAAGTATAATTAAAATAATTAAAAGTGCTTTATTTTGTGTGGTTTAGGTTATATTCTTTTTCAGTGCAATCTTAAACAGTTTTGTTAAACAAAATATGTTTTAGATATACTTTGCTAACTCATGAGCAGATAATTAGTACATAAAAAGAAATAAAAGTGCAATCTGCTGCCACCTACTGATATGGATGAATATTACAGTTTCTCGGCTGATCAATGGAAGAAAGCAAATATACTGAACATTGTCATGCTTATCTGCACATACAAAACTAGACGATATCCTGCAGCACATTGCAAAAGGTCTCATGTCACAATACTGAGCTCTGGCACACTGGTTTAAAAACACTGCTCTACTCTACTCTGCTCTACTCTACTCTATTCTACTTTATCATAATTTAAAAACAGGCGGACTGTGAAACATCCAAAAACACTCAAACAGATAGGAAAACATATTACTGTACATTGAAAACGAGCAGAAAAGTAAAAAGTGTTGCTTGTACAGAATGGTTGTCAACACAAAAATGACTCCAAAGGCACCATTAAACTAAATATGTAAGTGATTCTGCTAGATTTGAAGTACTGTACAATATCAGGCATAGAAAGACAAATATAGACTATGTCTGTAGATTTTTCAGTAGGATATTATTAAAAAAGGCACAAGGTGTAGGATTTGACCACTTAGATGTGTATTGTGGAGTGTAACAAAAAACAAGTCCTAAATAGCACAAGGAAGAATACAAATCACTGAGACTCACAGTGACTTAAATGCACCATTTTACTTGTCATTTTTTGCCCAGCTTTTTTGAAGTGTTAGGGTACCTGTTGTAGAAAAATAGCGGACAAATATGTCAGCTCCCTTTACATGAATCTCATGTTGTTTGAAAGAAATACTTTTTTACCTCCAAGTATTTTAAAATTGCACGTTTATGTGAAAGTTCATGAATTTCTGCTTATATCTAAATCAATATTGTTTTCTTAATGAATGAAGACTATTTACCACCAGGAGACGCTGACTAATACTAGTAATACAGTAATCCCTGGGAAAAACAATTTTAAACAAACATTGAAAACAATCATGAAAGTTGTTATTATTGCTTTTAAAATCCCGACCAGTTAAATTGTTTTAAAAAATAAACACTGTTTAAAGGAAAAAAATCTTCTTGTGCTTCTGCCGAGTTTAGATTGCAATATCAGGCATAAAAAGTCACAAATATTGAATTTCTGTGTGTAGTTTTCTTCCCTCCATACCATAATCATTCTTATTGTTAATTTTTTAAACATGGTCCGAACTCATGCGAACTGTTCTCACTTGTTTTGATCTGATATCTTGGTGTCCACATCATTTGCATTCTTTTTACTCCTCGTGATAAATATTGTACATCAGCTGATGGATACTAAAACAAACACAAATGATTCATTGCATCGCAGCAGACAACAGAATCACTTTTGTCCTTGCTAATAGAAAAGTAACAGTATTACCCTAGCATGTGGACACACTATTCTGTATTTATGCTAAAAACGAATTTGTAGTCACAGCAGGTTTTTAAAGCTATTTGGAGGGATTAAAGGTGAGGACATATTTGTATGATTAAGTCATGTATTGCACGAGGACTCCCTTGTTGTTGCTGTACTTCTATTCTTGCTCCTCCATATGAGACCGCAATGTGCTACAGTGTCAAAAAGAAAGGGGGAAAAAATAGGCGGGGGTAAACCTCTGGAACTCATTTGGAATGTCCAAATGTATGATGTGCTGCACTTAAATTTTGTATTGAAGGGCGTGGAAATTGGTTGGATGTAAGCGGGAATGTGAAGAGGAATTTCAAAGGAAAGAAGGAATGGTCCATTTCAAAGCCTCAGAGAGAAATACGAAGAGAAAACACAGTAAGGGTTCCTCTGCATAAGGAAAATCAAGCATGTGCCCCAAATGTGGAATGTCTCAGTTGCAGCATTTTCAATACATTTGCACTTCCAGTCTTGCAACAAAGGGAAAAGCTTGCTGGGATGTTCACAACTTAAAAAGACTTTTCAACCGTGACAGCTGCTGCTCTGCAGTATCTTCTCAATAAGCACCTTCTGTACAATGGCTGTTGTGTGCTGTCGAGGCCCACATGTTGGGACAGTAAACTCCCCTGACTCAGAATGTGTGTTAATGGGGTACCAGTGAGCTCAAAAACATCCATTATCTGCACAGCTTATAACGAGGGTCACAGGGTGCTGGAGACCATCCCAGCTGTCTTCAAGCAGTGGGCCGGGACACCTTGAACTGTTTGCCTGCCGGTTGCAGGGCACACAGTGACAGAACACCATTCGTATCTCATTAATACCTAGGGACAACTTAGAGTCACCAATTCACCTGCCACGTATGTTTTTGGCATGTGGGAAGAAACCCACACGCGCACGGGGAGAACATGCAAACTCTGCACAGGAAGGCTGGTAGCTGGTTTCAAATCCATGACCGCAGAATTGTGCCGCTGACCCGCTAATCACTCAACTCTCGTGCCAACTGCTTAAAAAAAGTCAAACACATTGTTTGTCCAAAACAGATTTACGGGACTCAGTAATGATGGTCCATCATGATTTGATCTGATACCAGGAGATTAGAGATTATTAGTCGAGTCAAAGTATTTACACCACTGCTTATAGAGACAGTGTGTATTATTTAGCACCTCCTTAGTGTTTAAAAAAGCTTAATTTATTGAAGGTGGGGTGCGTCATTTGACGTTTGACTTCAAAGTTGAAAAAAGTTAAAAAAAAAAAAAAAAAAAAAGTTAGGACCAAAAGTTAAAAGTTAAATATTTTATTGTCTTAACAATGCGCCGCTGAGCTTGAAGAAGCCCTTATGCTTTATTTTCCACCAAACTTATCTGCTTTATCTTTATTTTTGTCATGATTACTGATGCGAGGCACCTAAGCCCGCTCCTTTGGCGCCAACTGGCTCGGACGCTGATTGGCTCCCTGTCACTTTTTAAACCCCCGCCTTTCTGTCACCGGTTGTCAGTCCTTCTGCGAACGTCAGCTTACGCTAGGCAAGCTTTTCAACCCTCTCCTGTTCTGATTCCCGTTTGTTTCCCGGCTCCAACCCCTTTTTCTGATCTCGACTGCGATTTTGCTCCCACGTCCCGGGTTCTGATCTGTTTTTTTTTTCGCTCTCGACACCGCCATCGCTTGCCACGGAAATACCACTTCCGCGTTTGAACTACCTGCTCCCTGCAACCAGCGATCTACGGATCGTGTGCACTATCCATTCCCTTTTTTGCAATAAAACTAAGAAAAACGCACGTAAGTGGGTCTTCCCTCCGTTCTTGTCCTGACAATTTTACTTTTAGCAAGGCTGTTTGAGCAGAACACGTTAGGTATGAGGAATGGGCAGTGGCGCGAGTGCCGGAGAGTGACGTCATGCTCGTCTCTGCGGGGTTTTTCATATTTGTAAGTGTAGCATTAAAATGGTAAAGGAATAAGAGGCCCCCTTTTCTAGAAAGGTCCAAATGCCAAACCAAACCCAAAGAATAATGAAAAAGAAGGTTTTATCTGAGCTCATCGAATAAATGCAGGTACTTGCAAGCACATTATGAACGAGGTTACAGAGGTTGCAGTTATAACCGAAGATGTCAGCAGCGAGTAAAAAGGTTGTAAATTCCGTACAGCTCTTTTAAAGACAATACAGAGTAAGGTTAACACTATTGACTTAAAAAAAAAATGCACAAACTATCAATAATAAACATGCATTTTTTTCTCAACATTTGATAAATTTGCATTTATTTTACATAACGTGAGCGTCACCTGGAGGGACCTGACACAATGTCCACCGTTTTGCTGCTTCAGGTACACGAAAACCCCCAAAAACGTCAAGAAAGGCTTGGGCACGAAAAATAGAAGAAAAATTGTGGATTTTTGTCACTTTGTGCCTCTGGAATTTGTATTCTTTGTATTCTTTCTTGTGTTTCTTAGCACTTGTTTTCGGTTGCACTTCACAATACAGGGACATCTAGTGGGTGACTAATGCAGACAGTCCCTTCAAATAACATATCTACCACTTCAAAATGTACAGGACAAAATTTTACAGTGCCTTTACCTTTTCCTGTGCTTCTAAAAAAAAATGTGGGAAATGGTTCTTAATTTTGGAAATGGCTGCTAAAAACAGAAAATGAAATTTAAAAAAATCTAGATGATAGAGGGGGAGAGTAAGAAAAAAAATCAGCTGACCAATAAAAACATAATAGTAATTCTCTACGGGCTTTCTTTGCAATACTTTGGTGTTGTCCTTTTTAGATAGCCAAAACCAAGAATGAATCAGTTGAGAAGTTCTGCAGACTTTCCTAGCAAACTGTCATGGTGACTGATTAATTTCACCTGTGCCCGTTCGTTTGGCGCCAGCTGCTGTGGGCTTCCTGATTGGTTCCCCGTCCTACTTAACCTCAGTCTTTTCACTCACCTGTTGTCAGTCTTTTAGCGGACCTCTGTTTCTACAAGGCAAGCACTTTGACTATGACTCCAGTCTGTCCTGCTTTTTGCACCATTTACCACCCGTCCGTTCCTGATTTCCCCGTTCATCTCCGGCTACAACCTGTTTTTTGACCCCGACCATGTTTTGCTCTCCCGTTCCGGCTTACGACTTGTTTTTTATCCCGACCACGTTTTCCTCTATACTGTCCAGGCTTTCGACCTGTTTTTCCGTCTTTGACACCACGGTCTCCCGCTCCGGAAGATCCACTTCCGCATTCGGAACATGTTCCGATTCTGTGAGCACCGGATTGTGGGTGCTGCCTTTCCTCTTTATCTCAATAAACTTATGGTTGACGGTACGCATCTGGGTCCTAATTCCGTTCTGGTCGTGACACAAACATACTGAAATGCATTCTTTGTTGTTACCATGGAAACACGTTAAAGTCAGGGTGGAAGTTACAGGGACACTGTGTAATATTTCACCAATAGATGTTGCTGTAATGTGTATTGCACCTGAAACAAGTGCTACAAGGACCAATACAATTGTTTTTCCTTCTTCTTTTTCTTTTCTTTCTTCGCACCAAGATGTCACCCTCTAAGTTAGCCCACTGTATGTAAAATAAATTCCTAGGACTATTCTAAAAAAGACACGTTTATAATTCTGCCTCCATCATTGTGTTTTTTTTTTTTTTTACCCCTTTAATGAAAACTGAACTGTACTGTAAAAGCAAGCACAGAAAAAATATCATTTTTTTACACATTTGTATCGAAAACATTTGTTAATGACTAAATTCTAAGTAACTAATGAATCGATGTATTAAAACCAAAATAAAAACTTTCATTTTTTGGGCGAAGCAGATTGCAACTTGTGTCAAATGTATCCCAGTCTGGCTGTCAAGTTTGTTTTTTCTCTCTATTTCATCCTCTCGCTTTCCCTTTGCCTTTTTTGGTCACTTCCTCCTCTGATTTTCACTCACAACTGGTATCACTTGCCCTGGTTGTGTCCTGCTTACTATTTAAGCACTTTTATTTTAGTCTATGTTAGCCAGCTCGTTGCCATTCTTGTCTCGTTATAGTGTTGCCGCAACCTTGTCTTGCTCACAGTGTACCGTAGTAATGCGTTTCTTGGCTTCAATCCCGGAAGCGTGTGTTGAGTATTTTAGATGAGAGGTTCATGGACCGCGAGTCGAGGTGTGTTGATGATGTAAGCGGGTACCTTTGACGGCCCGCAAAATGGGTGTACCACGTGACGGAGTCAGGAAATCATTCACTAGGTTCGAGTATGGTTTGATATTAAGACGGCAAAGAAACGCCCCCAGAGTTGAAAGACCCCTTCAGTACTGGTAATCACAGAAATACACTTCTAGTTCTCTATAAGCTTGCGATCACGCATCTATGCCCCCCTGATTTATCTGTACCTTGTGAAAGACTTTTTTTCAAAAGCAGGTGACATTTTCTGCCATCCTTGACATGATGTATATTTATTTCAAGTTTAAGATTCTCAAATTTGAAATAGGTGCTGCCAGTAGACCAGTGCTTCTCAGTTATTTACTGTCATGCTCCCCCTTGGAAGAAGAAATCCTCTCGCGCCCCCCAAGATCGATCTTTTTTTTTAAAGTTGATCACATAATGGTAGTGGGAACAAAAGAACGATTGCTCGATATTGGTGGTAACACGTTACACCTCTGTCCTTGCCAAATCTACTGTGCCACTGAGAACGCCACTGCCCCTTAGTGTAGTGGAGGCACAATTGCACTTTATTTTGGGAAAGTTTAAAAAGAAAGTCCCTTGGAGTCAACGTGCCTGTGCCCCACCCAAGGGGGCCCGTCCCACTATTTGAGAACCACTGCAGTAGACAAAGGTGTGTCAAGCGGAGGAAGTGGTTGTTATGCTATCTGTCTTCATCCCACCTCCAGCGGCACAAAGCCACCATTGTAGGCCTGGGATGAGGACAGCCTCCATCCGTGGGGGCCCCCCACCCTTAAAGTTTTTAGCCCCGAGGGCAGAGATGAGCGGAGCCTGCTTTCAAAACATGCTTTTGTCAAAAGAAGAAGGCCCCAACTCACTTGAGCTTTTCTCTCATCCGTCACAGGTAGCAAAAAGCTTTAGTTGGATGTGCACCGGCTTGCTGGTGATGAGCCTCTCAAAACACAGCATTATTTGAAAACAAATCCACTACATCTGTATTATGTCACCAGTGAAACCAACACTAATGCACACACACTAACGCACAATAATCCACTCTTTTTAGCCAGGGCCATAGTCACAGTATTTGCCTGAAAAGTCGTGTTTATTTGAAAAATAACACCAGTTATATCAGGGGGCTCGAACTGGCAGTCCCGTGGGCCAATTGCGGCTTCCAGGATTGTGGTTAGTGGCCGCGCCCTAATTTGAAAGTTAAAGAGACAGCATGTGTCATTTGACCATTAGATGCCGCACCCGATAACGAAAAAGCACAAGGGAGAATACAAACTACGGTGACTCGAAGTGACCACAAAGCCTTCTCATTTTCTTGCTCAACCTTCTGCAAAGAAAGAAAAAAATGAATGAATAAAATAAGGAACACAAAGAAAGACAAAAAAGGGAAATACAAATAGCAAAAAGGGAAAACAACAGAATAAAATGAAAAAGGGAAATATAAAGAAAAAAAAATAAAAAGAAAGAAGAAAAAAGTCAAAAGAAGGGGGGAAAGAAAAGAAAAAAAAAAGACCAAAAGGAAGGGAAAAGAAAATAAAGAAACAAAAAAACGCAAAGAAAAAAAGAGAAAGGAAAATACAAAAAGAAAACAAAGAAAGAGGAAAGGCGTGAAAATAAAAGGAAGGAAATAATAAAGAGAGAAAAAAGAAAAACACAAATAAGAACAAAAAGGCAAATAAAAAAGATAAGAGGGGAAAACAATTTCTGTCATTATTTGCCAATTGCCCTGACCTGCGCTCACTTATTCAGCCCCAGCCGCCACTCGTTCCCTAATTAGTCCTCCTCTTATTTAAGCACGTCATTCTCGTTCACTCCTTGTCAGTCGGTCAGCGAACCTCAGCGCATGCAAGGCAAGCACGTTTTACTCTGGTTCCTGTTTTGATCCTGACCTGTTTCCTATATCGAGCTCCGTTCTCCCGGCTACTCGTATCATGCTTAAATCTGTTTCCCGTGTCAATCCCCAATCCAAGGTACGTTCTCCTGTCCCGGCTACTCGTACCCTGCTTGAATATGTTTCCTGTATCGATTCCCAGATCCAAGCTCCGTTCTTCTGTCACGGCTACCCATAACCTGCCTGATTCTGTTTCCTGTATCGATCCCCGATCCAAGCTCCGTTCTCCTGTACCGGCTACCCGTATCCTGCCCGATTCCGTTTCCTGTATCGATCCTCGATCCCTGGCTTCCCGCTCGTCCCGGCTACCCGACTTGTTCCGATCTCCAACCACGCTCCGTCTCCCGTCCCGGCTAACGACTTGTTCCGATCTACAACCATGCTTTGTTCGCTAAGGCTTCCCCCTCCTCCTGCCCAGCGAGCACCAGATCGCTGTCTTTTTCCTCTCGCCCTGACTTCCCCGATCCCTTAATAAAGTATTGTGTGAAACGTTATGCATTTGGCTCCCCTGCTTACACCGGTCGTGACAAATATCTGGGTCTTTGGGGTACCCTTGGCAAGAAAGATGGCCGCCAATGATGTCAGCTCCTTCTAAGTGAGTCTCATGTTATGTCAAATAAATACCAATTTATTGGAATAAATGCACATCTATATGATATTCATGCATATTTGCTTTTTATTGTTATCAACAGTTTTTTTTTACCACTAGAGGTCGCTAAATTATACATACTTTCCATTTAAGTACAGCACACAGGGACAATTCATTTATTTATTAATAATTTATTTTAATTTTTCAGGATTTTTATTTTTAAATCTTATCTTGTGTGGGAAATAAATAAAAAATATTGTAAAACAAATGTTTTTATCAGCGCTTTTTCAGAGGAAAATCCAATTTTGCCCAAACTCTCCCAGACCTTAGCTCCTGCGGCCCCCCAACTCAACTCTGTTTGAGATCCCTGAGTCAAACAGAAGCGCCTGGCATGTTATTTTGGATCACCGGGCTTTCGCCGCAGTTGAAGGTTGCCACGGCGATGCTCTGCTGTCCTTACTCCCGCTGCAATTTGCCGTCAACTGGATTTTTGTGTGCCGGTTTCAGTCAGTGACTGACGGGTTCCCGTTTGTTTCCGTCCTATAAATTTGGACTTCATGTTACAGCGTGTTCTTTCTTGTAATATATAGTATTGCGACTTAACAAGACCTACCATAAAAATGACTCTTGGCACCCCCGAGTTCTGAAACAAAAATGCGTCACGTAGTAGCATGTGATTCTTTTTTGAAGGGGGAGTGAGTAGTATTTAGCACACATGTCAAACTTGTTGCTTGCAGGCCAAATGGGGCCCGCCACATCGTTTTGTGTGGCCCACGAGAGCTTAAAATGTTCGAGCATATAAACAAAAAAATGGGTCGAAAAGTGCTATGATGAAATAACTACATTTCCCACAATGCCTGCTGATTACAATATCTGCAACGTGACGACTCAGCACCACTACACAGCAGTGTTTTTATATAAATGCCAATGACAAACATTGAAAAATTATCCAAAATATGTTGATCAATAATAAAATTATTTTCCCTATTAACATAGTCAAGTCAAGTCAAGTCACATTTATTTATATAGCCCTTAATCACAAAAATGTCTCAAAGGACTGCACAGGATTACAATTACACAATTACCTGATCTTAAACCAACATGCGGGCAATGAACAACTCAAAACCTCAGCGTAAGGAAAAAGAGAAACCTTGAGAAGGGACCTCACAAGTGGTAATCCCCCTTCTAGAATGATTTGGCATTATAGTACACAAACATAGTACATGTTGAAAATTTGTCCGGAAAGTGCATGACAGCAACGACGCCCCCAGCCTGTAAACTAGTCCAGAAAGTCTATGACGGCCATGACGCAGCTTCCCATCTCTGCCAACTGGTCAATGCAGGCGTAGACATGCTTCAGGTCAGACGCTGGTCTGCTGACTCATATCAAATCGTCCTTTTTCTTCGCATCACCACCAGGCAGGCGGTCTGAAAAAGACAGGACAATACAAAATATGAGGTGGACATCAATCATAAGCTTCGGAATAGAAGTGTGTCTTCAGTCTAGATTTAAAAACTTCCACTGAGGTTGCAGATCTTATCTCCGGAGGCAGAACATTCCATGGCAGCGGGGACCGGATGGAGAACGCTCTCGAGCCTGCAGACTTCTTGGCTCTCAGAGTCACAAGTATACCGGCATTTTCCGAGCGGTGGCTCCGTGCAGGAACATAGAGGGAAATCAAATCAGAGAGATAAGAGTGTGCAAGTCCATGCAAATGTTTGTATGTTAATAAGAGAACCTTAAAGTCACATCTTAAGTGGACTGGGAGCCAGTGCAAGTTAGCCAATACAGGAGTAATATGCTCAAACTTTTTTGTCTTAGTCATGAGTCTAGCTGCCGCATTCTGAACCAGCTGCAAACTTTTGATGCTAGACATCGGGAGACCAGAAAGCAATACATTACAGTAATTAAGCCGAGAAGTAATAGACGCATGAATTTAAACCTCTGCATCTAATTGGGACAGCATCGAACGAATCTTCGCAATATTACAGAGGTGGTAGAATGCTATTCTAGTAATATTTTTCACGTGTGACTGAAACGACAGATTAGGATCAAATATAACACCTAGATTTTTGACCGAGTCACTATGGGTGATATTACATTTGTCTAGGTTCAGGGTAGTGTTTGAAAACAACTCACGACAATGAGCTGGACCAATAATCAACATTTCGTTTTTTTAAGGGTTAAGGCGCAAAAAATTAAGTGACATCCATCTTTGAATATCAGTAAAGCAAGCCGCCAGATTTCTACAACTTAACTATCCAGTTGTCTCGTAAAGTAAGCTACTTTTAGTTGTGTATTTCTCAGATTCCTATGCTATGAAATCAACTTGTTTAACCTGTTTCAATATGCAAGTAATCATTACACACACACACACACACACACACACACACACACACACACACACACACACACACACACACACACACACACACACACACACACACACACATAGTCATGTTACAAAGATCCATATTTTCAGTCTAATTCCATTGTTTTTAATACGTTTTTAACGTTTATCTATTGTATGCAATGTAATATGTATGCGCGACTCCATCCATTCACTGCGCATGTGCGACCTTTCAATAAACCACGCCTACTGACCCGAATGTTGTTAGTTCGGCCTGGGCGACCAAGCAAGATGGCGGCCGGGCCGGGCTCACTACATTTGCGCAGTAGTTTGCAACTTAATAAATGTCTCGGCCTGAATATTTTTGCCAGCAATGGAGTTATATTAATATATAGCTCCGACAGTCTCCAGTGGCACATACAGTTGAGTGTCATCAGCATAGCAATGGAAACTAATATACTTGCGGATAATGTCACCATAGACATATAGACAGACACGTTTGTAAAAACATACAGTAAAATAAGAATGAAAATACTTAAAATGTTTGGGTTTCTTGCTCATTGATCAAAATGTAAATATTTAAAGAGACAGTGTGTACTATTTAGTGACTCCTTGTGGTAAAAGTAAACTTGATTCGTTAGTGGCAAAAACCTCCCGAGTGATGTCACTGCTAACCGATACTGTCAAATGTATCCATTTTAGTACAAACTGTGACTCAAAGGATGCATATGTGTCAGGGAATGTAGTAATTGGGAGCAGATGGATAGTTATGACAGAAGAGAGCAGAAATGTACTGATGCAGCAGAATACGATGAGTGTATTGCTTCATATAGGATGTTACAACTTTTTTGGGGGGGGGGACAATTACATTGTTCACATTTGTTGAATTTTTTTTCATTTAAATTTACAAATTTACACTCTACACACACAGAAAGAAAGAAAGAAAGAAAGAAAGAAAGAAAGAAAGAAAGAAAGAAAGAAATACTACACAGATATGGTCAACATAAAATATAGGTTATTTATGTGTATTGAATAGAAGTGTGTTTTAAGCTTGTATTTGAATATTTCCACTGAAGTTGCAGATCGAATCTCAGGGGGAAGAGCATACCACAGCACTGGGGCCCGAATGCAGAACGCTCTCGAACCTGCAGATCTCTTCTTGGCTCTTGGGATCACCAATAGACTAGGATTTTCAGAGCAAAGGCTCCCGACCGGAACATAGGGGGAAATTAAATCGTAAAGATATGAGGGAGCAAGTACATGCATGATTTTGTATACTACTAACAGAACCTTAAAATCGCATCTTAAGCTAACAGGGAGCCAATGCAGGTTAGCTAATCGGGGTAATGTGATCAAACTTTCTTGTCTTCGTTGGAAGCCTTGCTGCAGCATTTTGTACCAGCTGAAGGCTCTTGATTTTGGACTTTGGGAGACCGGAGAGTAGTGCATTACAGTAATCGAGACGGGAGCTAACAAACGCATGAATTATAATCTTTGCATCCGACTGAGACAGCATAGGGCGAATTTTAGCAACGTTGCGAAGATGGAAAAAAACTCTTTGAGTAATGTTCTCAACGTGTGTTTGAAAGGACAGATTGGGGTCAAATGTGACACCTAAATTTTTGACTGAGTCACTCTGGATGTTATTACATTTGTCAATGTTCAGAAAAGTTTTTGAGAACAAGTCACTGCATTTAGATGGACCACTAACTAACATTTCTTTCTTTTCAGAGTTATGGCGCAAGAAGATGAGTGACAACGATTATTCTATCTCAGTGAGGCGGGCCTCCAAATGTCCACAGTTTAGTGGGGCAGATTCAGCCATTGGAAGATATAGTTGAGTGTCATCTGCATAGCAATGAAAACTGATATTATACTTGCAAATAATATCACCTAATGGAAGCATGTAAATGCTGAAAAGAAGGGGGCCAAGTACTAAACCATGCGGAACCCCATAGGTAAAACGAAAGGGCTCGGATGTCATTTTACCATATTAAACACAGTGCATCCTATCTGAGAGGTAGGATCTGAACCATAAGGGAACAGTTACTGAGAGACCAATCCATTTTTCCAACCTTTCTAGTAAGATATTATGGTCCACAGTGTCAAAGGCAGCACTAAGGTCCAGCAGCAGCAAGAGTGATGAAGCCGGAGTCCATTGCCAGTCGAAAATCATTGGTTACCTGAATCAGGGCTGTTTTAGGAGTGTGGTTAGCCCGTAATCCTGATTGCATGGATTCAAAAAGATTGTTCTCGAAAGAAAGAAAGAAAGAATATATATATATATATATATATATATATATATATATATATATATATATATATATATATATATATATATATATATATATATATAGATAGATAGATAGATAGATAGATAGATAGATAGATAGATAGATACTTTGTTCATCCCCGAAGGGAAATTCACATTTCCAGCAGCATCCCTGAGCTGAGAACAATCGAGAACAATCGAAAATAACACGGGAGCTGCTGGAGTGGCTGCCATTCGTGACGGCGCCGGAAGAAAAGATTCAATTTGAATCATGTACAAACAAACAAACAATTGAATCATGTACAAACAAACAAACAAACAAAATATTCATGTTTCAATAAGTGGAGTGTTAATAAAATGGGGGGAAAATAATTTAATATATATATATATATATATATATATATATATATATATATATATATATATATATATATATATATATGTCATGAACCAGAACGGACACTCGGATCCAATTGCGTCAGTTTCAGAGTTTTTATTGACAAGGATCGTTGGAACAGGCTTGGGACGTCGGCTCTTGCTGGTCGAAAGCCTCTTCGGGCGGAACGGCAGCTCCGTGATGAAAAGCGTAAGGTGCAACGTAGCGGGTAAGTCGGTGGCCGGGGCGGGAGAGTAGATCGTAAAACTTGTAACAGAAATAGGTCAGGCAACGAGAAGCAGGCACGAATCAGGCAAGGGAATTCGTGGGTACCTTGTATGTTGGAGTCACACTCAGAGATACGAGGAGTACACTCGAAGGTCCATCTCTGGACGCTGACAGCTTAAGTGGGGAACGCCATCCAATCAGGAAGCGCATTCCAGCGCGCCAGATGATTACCCCAGGTGGCTCCACTTAGGTAATCACGACAATATATATATATATATATATGTATATATATATATATATATATATATATATATATATATATTTATTTATTTATTTATTTTTTTTTTTTTTTAATTTTTTTAACAGACTCTGAATTCTCTGTTATCTGCAATATCAAGACGATTGAATCGCTTTAAGATAATTGGTTGTATTTCAGAAGAGCGGATTATTTTGAATTAGATATAATTAAAAAAATTATACTAATTATTTTTGCTACGATAAAGGTGCAAAATATTATTCTGATTATTTGCTTATTATTTCACAGGAAAACTAAAATTGAAAGTTTGTAAAATAAGAAAAATAATACTTATCATTTAATTATGGTTCTACTTTTACCAGAAAATAATTGGAATTTTATTAGAAATTATTTGAAAAATAATACTTTTTTAATTGTGGTACTTGTTTTACGATAAAAATTGTTTTGTTGAAATACAAAAGAAATATTAAATATTTTTACCAAAGTACAAACAAAACACCATTTCAGGTAAGGGTTGCTCATTAATCAATCGTTATTTTACAAAAAGTTATTAAAAAATTGTGTAAATTAATATAAATAACACTTATGGTACTTATTCCACTAAGAAAAAGGTATAAAATATACTCAAGTTAAATAAGGAAAAAAAACATGAATACTTATAATTTGAGCATATATCATTCCTAATTTATTTGGAAAATTGTAGCTAAATAAGAAAAATAATGCGTAAAATGAAAAATTGGATGGGTAAGAAATTAGTTTTTTTTCAAGTAGGAAAATCAGCTTCAGCAAAGCCCATTAAAGGCGAATATTACAGAAGCACTTTGTTACCACAGCATAGGAAAAAAATAAAGAGCTATTATTACACTTATCGTGTAAAAATTAATACCGTGAAAATCATGTAAAACTATAGCATGGCTGTATTGCTTGTTCTTTTTCTGATGTGGCAGCAAAACGTGTCCATAAACATAAGATTTGTCTTTTCTTTTAATGGTGGTGTAAGAGTATATTGCTGACATGATAGTTGCATAGCAGTTCAACTAGAGTGCACTGCCTGGCAGACCATAGATAATCAATTTTAAGCTTCTTGTTATTGATCTGAATCAGTATTAGACACTATAGACGCTACACACTCCATGCACTTAGTGCAGTGATTCTCAAATTGTGGGGCCCCTGGGTGGGCGCGTGCGCGTTTGACATTGGGGAACTTTTATGTTAGACTTTCCCAGAATCAAGTGCAATTGCACCTCCAGTACACTAGGGGAGCAGAGGCGCTTTCTTGGCAGAGTTTTGGTTACATTTAGCCGCCATCTTGCATTTAGCCAGAAGGGGGTCACCTCAAGAAGTACTCGAGTAATTATACTGTCACTTCAAAATAATATGACTCAAGGTAAAAAGTTGTCATCCAAAGAATTACTTATATATATGGACATTTTCAAATGTTTGATTTAGTTTTGCTGTTATAAAATTATTTTTTTACTTGGTCTGAGGAAGTATTCTAATATTTTGAGATAAGATTTTTGAGTTTTCTTAAGCTGTAAGCCAAATTCAGCAATAATAAAATAATAAAAGGCTTGAAATAGTTCAGCTGATGTGTAATGAATCCAGAATGTATGACATTTTTGTTTTTTTAATTGCATTACAGAAAATAAAGAACTTTATCACAATATTCTAATTTTCCGAGACAGTCCAATATATATATATATATATATATATATATATATATATATATATATATATATATATATATATATATATATATATATATATATATATATATATATATATATATATATATATATATATATATATATATATATATAGTGTGTGTGTGTGTTTGTGTGTGTGAGGCTACAGCTATACAAACTGCGCATACAGTACAGTAAAAAAGTCTTCCTAGCCCTGTTCACAACAGGTGTTTTTGGGTCAATGGTGAAATCTAAGAAAATGAAACGAGGTCGCTTACAAAATTAATGCGCATTAGCAAAGACATTTAGACACGTATTTATGTGGAGGGGATTTAAGTAATGGCTTCTATGTAGGCTAATGTAGCAGAGTAAGAGTACAGGTTCTTCTTCACAAATCAACTCAAGGATTACAAAAATGTGAATTAGTTAATTAAAGTATTGTGAATTTCAATGACGTACACCCAGGGAGGCAGGTGAGGCTGTGCATCACCTGTCATCATGAAAATATTAAATTAAAGATATATAAATGTAGGTTTTTATTCAGCTTTTATGTGAGTTTGACTGACTGTTTATTTGGGTGCCGTTATAGTACATATTTATTATTAGTGTGTAATAAATGTGTAATACATGTTTTATTCCTGCTTTTCTGTTAGTTTTATCGTCAAATTTTAAGTTCTTAATGAACTATGGATAATTGATTACAAAAAAGAATTATGTTTCACACAAATTAATACAATTAATGACAGTATTATCCAGCTAACAGCAAGTCAAGCCATCGGGTTTTTTCTTTCTTGCATGGATAAATATTATAAGTTAAGGTAAATAAAGAAACAGTTTTTTTGTCGTGTGATGCATTTTTATATTGCTTTATTGCTCTGCCAATCAAATGATGAATACCACCTAGGTTGATTTATTTGGAAATCTGACTGGGTCGCATCAAACATGGACCTCACCACGTCACTTGTGATTTTAGAATCATATCATTACACTGAATTTTGAAAAAAAAAAACATCATTCATTCAACTTAAACTTTTCCTGCCAAACAATGTGTGAAGCAGTACAACAGGAATCGTGGTTTTTGGCAACAGCACATTACAGTATTACTTTCCGTGGCCTGAAGGCACATATTTTTGCTGTATGCTGGGATTACTACAATAGCGGATAATGTTTCTAATAGTACAATGCTGCGTTTTGCATCCCTTTTGGCATTTTAGATTCCATTCATTCATTCAAAATTCTAGTTAATGCAATTATGTGTATAGAGCAGGGTTTGGCACACTTTTTGAGCGGTGGGCCACATTGGGTTAAATAAAAGGCAGAAGAACGGAAAAATAAGTGTGCTTACGGTTTTAGTTATTACAGACAATCTTCTCTTTAAGAACCCCTGTTTCTAGTTCCTGCCTCCCCCACATGGGTCCATCATCTGCTACTCCAAAACTTAACACTGGCTGTTTTAGTGTGGCAAGCCGAAAGAGCGGGTTCTCTCAAAAGGGACGGAATTCTCATCAATACTTCATGTAGCCACGGGCGGCACGGCAGGTGAGTGGGTAACACGTCGGCTGTACAGTTCTGAGGTCATGGGTTCAAATCCAGCATACAGCCTACCCAAGCATGTTCTCCCTATGCTTGCGTGGGTTTTCTTTGGGCACTCCAATTTCCTCCCATATTCAAAAAACATGCATTTCAGGTTATTTGTCCAGTCGAACTTGTCCCGAGGTGTGAATAGGCGAGTGACTTGTTTGTCTCAGTGTGCCCTGGCCACCAGTTGAGGGTGTCCACTGCCCAGTGCCCAATAATGGCAGGGATGGGCTCCAGCACCCCTGCAACCCTAGTGAGGATAAGTGGTTCTGATAATGCAGGGGTCAGGAACCTTTTTGACCCGAAGAGCCATAAAGGCAAAAAATGTTTTAAAAAGAAATTGAGAGAGCCACATCATATATTTTCAGACAAAATTGAAAAAACTGCCAAACACGCTCTCTAGACAAAAGCTAATTCTTCAGCACATGTTATTTCACTGTGTGTCATTTGATGATTTAATCAAATGTATGAAATAATAATAATGCCAAATCCTGTGTCCCAAATCAATGTAAATATGCCATTTACAATTTGTCTTCCACCTTCAGTTAAGAGTGTTGAGGCACTTTTTTTCCATGAAATGAAACGGTTTCAAAACAATGTGCATGCAAAGTTTCACAAATTACTGCAAACGCAGCACGGCGGATGAGTGGTTAGCGCGTGTGCGGCACAGTTCTGAGGTCATGGGTTCAAATCCAGCTACCAACCTTCCTGTGTGGAGTTTGCATGTTCTCCACGTGCTTATGTGGGTTTCCTCTGGGGACTCCGGTTTCCTCTCACATTCCAAAAACATGCTTGTCAGGTTAATTGGCCGGTCCAAATTGTCCCTAGGTGTGAATGAGCGAGCGAATTGTCTGTCCCCGTGTGCCCTGCGACTGGCTGGCAACCAGTTCGGGGTGTCCCCTACCCACTGCCCGATGGATGGGATGGGCTCCAGCACCCCCGCGACCCTACTGAGGATAAGCGGTGCATATAATGGATGGATGGATTACTGCAAACGATAAGCATATCGTCACGTTCACTTTCGGTGTAGACTGCACTGAGCGAGAAAAAGAGAAGGAAGTGCCTTGAGCTGTGTGCAGGGATACGCCCACCTGTACTGCTCACCCAATCATAGTCGTTTGCCAACGTATTTATTTATCAGTTTAAATGGTTTCTTATCGAACTTTTGCATTAAGTTGCTTCGGCTTTATATGGACCAAAATCGGGATGAAATCACTTGACTTTGACTTCGCTACAGAGAGATGTGCAATAGTTACATTTTATTTCGGAGCCATACGTACTCATGAAAAGAGCCATATATGGCTCCCGAGCCATAGGTTCCCTATCCCTGTGATAATGGATGGATGGACTTTATGTAGCCCGCGGGTCATAGTTTGCCCACCCCTGATATGGAGTGCATTTCGTGTGGTAAATCATGCACATGGAGAAAAGTATATTGATTTAAAATAAGTGATATCGACTACCGATTAAAAGAATTATTTTGAGAAACTCGTTCAAAATGGAGGGGTAAAGGAAACGTCCGCATGATTGTTTTCTGCTTTGTGGACTGCATGCAAAGCAGCTTTTTGGTGAGCGCAGGCATTTCATTGAAGAGGAGGAAAAAAATGCGAAACTTTCTGGGTGGGGCTTGCACAAGGGGAAGAGAGGGAAAACAGGCCGATGTGTGTGCGTCCAAGTCAGAGCTGGGTGGGTCTTCTTCTGCCGTTCACATTTTCCAAATAACTCCCGGGACCGCGCGTTCGAGCAATTTCAGGTAAGATTTTTCACCATCCTCGATTGCGTTTCCTATCCTCGATCGTTCTCGTTGTTTAATTTCACGTAACAGGCGTTTTAGCTGCTTGTGAAGCGACTTTAAAAACGGAGGGGGTAAGATTTACGACGTAGCCCAAACTTTCAAAGTTGCGTGCGCAAAAGGCGCGCACTGGAAATCCTTTACTGTCGAACGGACACACTTCAATTTCTCGATATACACTCAAACTTTGAAGCAAAAAAGTAACAATAATAAGTCGGATGATGATTTAACACAGTGTTCTCGCGCTCTTTTTTTAAAGCGTATTCAGTCAAGAGGCCCGCGTGTGTAAAATGGGGACCGCTACAAGCGCGCCTTTCTCAAGCGACGGAAATAACTTGGATGCCGGAATTCCATCGCCTCCAAATACTCTTTGTGGATTTATTCCGCGATGCACAACAATTCAATGTGTGAAAAGGTTACACATCAGCGCGATGGGGGGAGGGGAGGGTTTGTGGCGTGGGGGAGGGAGGCACATCTGTCTACGGGGCTTTTTTTTCGGGGAGTGGGGGTCCCCCTCTGTCTGTCAGCTCCCATTCGCGGTGTTTTATCTGGGACAGCTGTGAGGGGGTTTCTGAAAGAGGGGTGGGGGTCGACTTAAATACAGTTAATGCATCCTCCTGCACAAGTGCGCATGTTCAACGAAGTTTTTCTAACTTGGCATCCTGCAACCACCGGGCCATAGACCGGTACCGGGAACTGGGTCGATTAGTACCAGGCTGCACAGGAATATAAAATAAAGTTGGCTTATTTTTTGCCTATAACGTATACAGTTCAAGACACTTTATTCTCTGCGCACTCAAGGAATCAAAGTTTGGGTGTGCATTGTACGTACACGAGACGACAGGGGTTTGAACGTTTTTGACCCAAAGAGCCATAATAGCCATTTTTTAAAGAGAGAACCATATCATATATTTTAAGACCAAATTCAGCTAAACCGCCAAACCCACTCTCCAGACAAAAGCTATTTTTTCATCACAACTTATTTCACTGCGTGACGTTAGATCAGGGGTCGGGAACCTTTTTGACTCAAAGAGCCATAAAAGCAAAAAATAATAATTTTATTTTGGGAAAGAGCCACACCATATATTATGAGACAAATTTACAAAATTGCTAAACCCGCACCCCAGACAAAAGCTTAGTCTTCAGCACATTTATTTTTGATGATTTGATAAAAAATATGAAAAGAGAATAATGCCAGAGCCCCTGTCCCAAAATCAACAAACATACCACTTTAAACTTGTCTCTTTCTTGCAATTACTCAAGATCGGTTAAACTCCTTTTGACCCTTTTTTTTCATACATATTGGTTTCAAAACCAGATGCAAGCAGTTATTGTGTAAAAAAGTCACAACATTCTGCAAATAGGGAGCCTGATGAGCTCACTTTTGGCGCAGATGGCGTAGGGCGAGAGATGGGAGGGAGTGCTTGCGCTTTTTGCATGGCTCCACCCATCCCTCCCACTCACCCAATCAAAAGACTAAGTTCTCTTCCGGTGTTTTGGCGTATTTACAGTGTGTTCTGTGGATTCGTCATAAGGTATCTGAACACTGAACACAGATTATATAGTGAACTTTTATATAAAGGATTCTTTAGCGTTGTACAGCCAAAACGAGTTTTTTCCCCCCTTTTTTGTGTGACACCTTGACTGTAAATTGTAGTGAAAAACGTGCCCTATATATACTGCGAAGTAACGTTGAGTACTTAGCTTTGGTTTGGATTTGCGTGTACCTGAATAGGATGAACAACTCAAGTTTTGAACAAGATGGAGATATTTTGCATGCAATCAAATCTGTCTCTGAGCCATAGATATTCATAGAAAGAGCCATATATGGCTCGTGAGCCATAGGTTCCCGACCCCTGCGTTAGATGATTTGATAACATTTATGAAATAATAATCATGCCTCTTTTCCATATATTGTAAATATACCAATTAAAAAATGTGTCTCTCACAGGCAGTTAAGTGTTGAGGTTATTTTTGACCATCATTTTTATTAAGTAATGGGTTTAAAACAAGGTGCAAGCAGAGTTCTTTATGTAGAAATGTAAAAAAAAATGCAAAGGAAAAAACTTCAGATATATTTCCCGACAGCGCTGTGGGCACGTGTGTGAGAGACAAGATTGTGCTATGAGTGCCACCACTTACCCAATCGAATTGCTCTGTATGGTTGCCTGGTGTTTTTGGGTGTTTACATTTGGTTCTGTGAGTTTTTCTTCTAAAGTGTCTCAAAAGTAAACATACTTTCTTTCATGAGCTTCCATATGAAATATTCCTTAATGACATTTACCCAATACGGGGTCTGCTGGTGCGACACTGTGACTCTAATCTGTGGTTGCACTTGTGCCCTTTATATACTAAGCTGAACTATTGAGTCATCAGTTTGGCTCTTGTTGTGCACCCACAAAATTCAACTTTGCACTTTTCAGAATTATACACTACAGATGAATATTTTTAGGGCAGTACTTTATCTCCGAGCCATATATACCCATGAAAAGAGACATATCTGGCTCGCGAGCCATAGGTTCCCGACCCCTGCGGTAGTTTATTACCATATTTGAGCAATGATTGATCAATCAGAAATTGGCATCCAATTACATCCAATGTTGACCACATGTGCTCAACATTGGATGTAATAGGTATCAAACATTGATCACAGTGGTGAGAGCGCCTATCCTGACAACTAGGGTTGTAGATGACAGGATACGGCATTACATTTTTAGAAAGAAGACTTTCTGGTAAAGTGAGTAAAAATAGTGTGATCATGAAATCCAATCTAATGCTGTTTACTATATCGTCTAGATCCCTAGTGCTCTTGTGATGACACAGTGGTTTTAGCCTTATTAACATTGTTGTTATTTCTCTAATGTTATTATTGGGCTGGGGCCACAAAGTTCATAGTACAAAATAGGTTGGAACCAATGTTCTCATCATTGTTACATGTGTTTCTTTTCTTAGAGAGTCACGATGTTGATGCTGGCTGGAATCGTTGTTGTGCATCTCACTGCCATTATCCTTTTACTGGTTGCTACCATTGATAATGTAAGTATATTGTATTTAATTTTAATTATTGTCATTGCTAACATCCGAAAAAGATTTTCCCACCAACACCATCTTGAATTATCAGTAACGTAGTCACAGTTATATCCATCAAACCATCCATCCATTATCCGTACCGTTTATCCTCAGTAGGGTTGCGGGGGTGCTACTCTGGGGGGCAGGGGGACACCCTGAACTGGTTGCCAGCCAGTCGCAGGGCACACAGGGACAGACAACTTACTTGCTCATTCACACCTAGGGGACAATTTGGACCGGCCAATTAACCTGACATGCATGTTTTTGGAATGTGGGAGGAAGCCGGTGCGCTCGGAGGAAACCCGTGCAAGCATGGGGAGAACATGCAAACTTTGCACAGGAAGGTTGCCCACTGGATTTGATCCCATTACCTCAGAACTGTGCCGCGTACGTGCTAACCACTCATCCGCAGTACCGCCTCGTCACAGTTATAGTAATACAATATTAGGGAGCATTATGACACATAAAATTGCAGACCCAATAAAACATTTAAACTCTTTAGCTCAGGGGCCACATGGTAGAAACATTTTTATGGGTTAGTCTAGTAATTTAGTAGCATAAAAAGTGTGCGTTAGCTGGAGGGTTGGAGGTCTTTTTGGAAACATACAATGAAATTATGATTCAGGGATGAGAGATTTGATCATAAAACGATTATTGAGGTTGATTTAAAAATGTATCCTTTTTAGTTTAATCTTTGTTTAAAAATGTTTAACTGAATATGGAAATTTGTTGTTAGAAAATCATATCTATTATAAAAAGGAGCTAAAAAGTCTTCAATTTTCTGGTGGGTCAGAGTTTTGACGTGAACTGCTTGATAGAGTGCCTCAATATAATTGTAATATAACTATTCATGCAATTATTGTCCTTTATAGAGTATTTGCTTATTGATTTGTGGATTATTTTTAGCATACATTTCAAATAAGTGGCCCCTATATGATAGATACATTACATTTATTGAAGTACTGTATGTCAAAAAATGTTCACACCAATGGCGTGCAGTGAGGTTTGTGTCTAGTGACGTACAGTCAGATTTACAAATAATTGAACCTACAGTACATCTTATTTAGGATTTGTTTGGCAGAGCAAGAAATCACCCACCATAATAACTGTAGCATTGGAAACAAAACATTTATCGTCTTTCCCTAACTTATAAATGAAATCCAAGCACTGCTCCTTTTGAATAAAAGCATGGCGCCTACCTGCATATTGGGGGCATTAGCCCAAAGACACTTCAACATCTAACCCGGAGGTGCTGAGAATTGAACCTGCAACCTCTTTGGTCATAAAACGTTTGCTCCACCTCCTGAGCTAAAGCCTCCTTAAATATAATGATATCCACGATGTGAAAATTCAGTGATTTTGAAAAAGTTCAAAAAATTGTAGTTGAATGAAAGAGACTTTGAACACCAAATAAATATAACCATTTAATATAACTTGAATGTCATATTTCAATGATGAGTCAAGTCATATTTATTTACATAGCCCTTAATCACGAAAATGTCTTAAAGGACTGCACAGGATTACAATGACACCATTGCCTGATCTTACACCAACATGCGGGCAAGGAAAAAGTCAAAATCTCAGCGTGAGGAGAAAAGAAAGTTTGAGAAGGGGGTCTCACAAGTGGTAATCCCCCATACAGGATGACCAGAGTGGAATAGATTTAGCATCACATGCCTCCCTTTACTGCACGTCACTGGTTATCACTCTTGGACTGGCTTTGCCCTGCTACGGTGATGAGAAAAGCAAACCAAGTTAGAATGTAATAAATGTATTTCACAGCAACAAATAACAAGCCACGTACTTGTACATTGTCTGTGTAGGCCTGGTGGACTACTGAAGTGCTGTCAACCGACTTGTGGGGAAGATGGGAGCTGATCAAGTCTGCCTGGCATTACACCAACCTGAAAGACTACCCAGAAGGTATACAAAAAAGCACGCAGTTTTCACCTTCCAGGTGTGGAGTCAAATACGAGTCAGCAAACATCCAGCCATCCTGTCGGCAAAATTACAACTCTTTGCAAATGCATTGATGTTTAATAAGCGCTTGTGTAAATTGTAACTTTCTGGATTTTCACGTTCCTTTGCTCTGTGTTTATGTGTTGACAACGCAGAGTACCTTCAGGCGGTGCAGGCGACTTCAGTGCTGGCTTGCATCTTTGCTATCCTTGCCTTGTTCGTCTTCGTGGCTCAACTCTTCACTTTGCCCAAAGGCCAACGATTCACCTTCACCGGGGTTCTTACGTTGCTTGCTTGTGAGTATTTATTAAAAAAAAAAAGACCCCAAGTGTTTCCCATACAATTGAAAAAGTATGGTGGGCCAGGGTTTAATTGGTGCCTCCAGGGTCTCATGGGGAAGGGTTCGGACAGAGGCAGCAGCGCAAGTGTAGGAAGGAAAAAGAAGAGAGAGAGTGCAAAAAAAGGAAAGGAATTTAAAAAATGAGTCAAAGCAGGAAAATTATCTCAATTTTATTTCTTTTAATGGCTCCAAAACAGAGAACATCGTCTATCATTCACAGAAGAACCTGAATCTGTTCCTCAAAGTTAGGCACTCGGTGTTCCTAAATGCCAACATTCAGTAGTGACTAATTATATTTTTCTTTATGTTATACAGGACACAATTTAATTTATATTTTGCATGTTTTTAGAGGTTCGGTGTTGTTTCAGTCCACATTGCTTAAAAGTTAAATAGTAACTAGTCATTTTATTTATTAGTTTTTTGTAGCACTGAAAAGGTAATAATTTTAATTTTTATTTTGTTGTTTAGTTTGTTTTTCAGGGATTTCAGTGTTGCTTAACTTTTAAGTTGCTAAGTATAAAAAGTTTAAAGTTTGAATTAATTAAAAGTACATTGTCGGTGAAAAATAGGAAAGTTAGTGTAATATCATTGTAGAATAAATTTTTATTCATTAGTTCCATGCATAATCTTACATTATTATTGTGAATGTATCGGTCAAAGCAAATAAGAGCTAGCTTTTAGTAGTGAGCCGAGCTGAAAGAGACAGAATTCCCATCACTGATAAGTTGCACGTTACAATAACATACCTGTCAACGTTTTCCCCATATTTGTTTACCTTCTTTGATCATTTCAAATGGTGTACGCCACACAACAATTTTTGTACGAGGAGAATTTTTTTTTTTTTTTTAATAGATTGATTTTGCTTTGCTCCTTTCGACTGTAATCGTGATTCCGTCATTGTCTTTTATAATCGGCGTATTTAGCGTTCGATAGTTTACAAGTGCACACGTTTATCATAGAGCTTAGATCATAGATTTTTTTCTTTAATTTATCTTTTGATAGACAAAATCTTCCAACATAATGGGAAATCGTACATAGCTTTGTTTTTTCCCCATTGCAAAGAAAACAAGATGATAAAAACTTTGAATATTCAATATTTTCAACTATACAATTATGCAATTATACAATATGCTCAATATTAATAAAAGAAGCAACACTCCAAACATACAAGCCACTGTAATACCAAAACACACACTCATAAAAGATAATAATAATTATAATTAAAAAAAAAATCTTAAATTGCTACTAAACTAAACGTTATACCATTAAGGCGCATGACTTGTTCAGCAAGTAAGATCTGGATTCTTGATTTTGATCTAAAAATGCACCAGATTGATGCGTTTGAATTTAAATTGTACAAAATATTGCCCTTGGGCGGCATGCCCCTAAACCCCTAGATGGTCCACCCACCGGGTTCTCACAAATTCTATGGGAAACACCCGTTTCTTTTATCCTTTCTGATGACGTACGAGAATGCGTTAAAACACATGAGCTGTACATCCCCACCGAGGATGGGGATGAGCATTACAAATCCATAAAAACAGGGTGGGATCGATTAATCCAAAGACTGTGCAGGCAGCCCGAGGCGGGATTTAATCATCTTCATTTGTTCTGCGTGACACAATTAAGACAAAAGTTGTGTGTGTTCTCTAGTCATAAGAAATAGTTGGGTTAAACTTCACAAGACTAATGGAATGTCATGCTTCACATAGTATTTAAAAAACGCCAGCTGAGCACAAAATTTTACGCATAACACGGATTAATGCCTTTAAACAGAAAAGCGATTTTTCCGCACCCTAATTCACTCCATAGATGCAAACTACGCTTGCATTCCTTTCAAAGGACAACAATGACAAAAATTGTCAGTCTAGTGAAACCATATACTACAAACAAGAAGACAACACTAGTTTTGCGCAAAAATTACAAAGCTAATTTCTAGCATAGAAGAAGAGAATGCTAGCTATCGGTTACAACACCAGTAATCGACAAAAGAAGCTAGCTTTCTGCATAGAAGACGACGTTTGGTGTCTGCGCAGAAGACAACACTAGTTTTCAGTCAAGAAGGCAGCGACACTAGCTTATCACACAGAATCGGGCCAATTTTCGTCTTAGAAAAGCCAACAGCCAGTTTTTGTCGCGAAAAAGAGGTCACTTCTAGTTTTGATCATACAAGAAGAGTCTGGGGTACAGGATGCTACTTGTTTTTAGCAAGAAAAGTACGGTATCAAGGTTCCCCCAGGGTTTGAAAAAATTGTATAAGTCTTAATTTTAGAACTGCCAATTGAGGCATAGAATAAGTCTTAAATTTTGTCTACAAGACCTAAATTTAACCCGTACTCAGTGCTGTCCTCCCGGCGGCAGTGACTTGCAAGTCGCCTAAGCAGTCCATGCTGGTCCCCGGCCCCCGCGCAGTCTTGCTCACGGCCGCCTCAATCCTACCCTTATTCCTGGCATGGCCACGGCAATGTCAGGGAAAAGCGTGGTCCGGCCGCCCTTAAAAAACAGACTTCAGCCGTAGGGTACGCAATACCTTCCCTGATCTTTTGACGCGGGGCGAGGCTTTAAAGTCCCCACCGTCTTGACGTCGGGCGCCAGGGTTTGTCACAACTCGACGCTTGCCACTTGCGTCTGTATGCCAGAATAGGTGGTAAATTGGTCTAAATTGGTGGGTATTATTTTGCAGATGCATATTTTATATCTATATTAAACCTAAAAACAAAAATTACTATCTTTTAAAACTGGGTTCCCTTGATACTCGCAGGTTGTTCTGGTCCATAACTGGTTATTTTCCGTAAAGTAGGAAAAGTTACAATATACACTGTAGCATGTGTTTAACAATATGACGCATAACACAATGCTAGTGCAGGTGTAAGAAACAACTAGCAAAGAGAGATGCCGCTTTCCCCGATTACATATAACTGCAAGCGGGGGACCGACAAGAGTACACTTTTGTCAGGCTAGGCAACCTTTTTGCCGTTATATCAATCAACAAAAGAACTGCACTCGTGCAGCTGTGATTGTTTATTCCGAATTTCATAATGCTGTGAGCATGGCCACCAGAGTGCATTTGTGTCGGGCCTGGAGGTTCTTTTTTTGCAGTTATTTCCACCAAAATGAACTGCACTTGAGGCGGTCCGATATCCCCAACCCCATATTGTTGCAAGCAGGGACTGGCAAAGGCACTTTATCTGGAGGTGTGAAGTTCTGGCCTGCGTAAATTGAAATGCATGGATGCATGGTTGTGGCCACGATCCATTATTCCCTGTTAACCAATGCTGAGAGCAGGCGCCGACAGAGCGCGTTTATTTGCTGTCCACACGGTCGAAGTGTGCCATTGTAGCCAGCCTAAAATGGACTGCACAGTTTTGGCCACGATCCATTATCGACTAATGCTTAAGAGCGGGGGCCAAAAGGACAAATTTGTGTCATGCGTGGTGACTCTTTTTCTGTTTTTCCACCGAAAATGAACGGCGCTTGTAAGCCTTCATCACAGGTAGTCTAGTGGGGCATTGGGGCCGGCGCTGCACATGTTAAAAAGGAGTAAATAGGTGCACTACATCGTGGTTTTTTTTTCATATATCGTGGTTTCCTGGTACTCGTTATTCGCAAAAAATGAGGTATTGCTGCACTGCTGTATGTAAAGTGACGCCAAAATGGCAAGGAAATACTGTATTGTACTGTATAGTATTGGACCTAATATTATTTTGTGTTCATTCTGAAAAGAAAAAAATACTCTAAAAATTGGACTACAATATTACTATAACACAAAACTACTACTACAGAAATATTACAACAGAAACACAACTAAATAATATTACAAAAATACCTAGGAAATATTACAAAAATACTACAGAAATTTTACAAACATATTACTATGGAAATGCTTCGAAATTACTACATAAATACTACAAAAATACCACGACAGTACTATTAAAATATACAAATACTATTACAGAAATATTAAAACAGAATGACTACAAACATACTACAGAAATATCCCAACGGAAATACTACAAAATATGAGAGTAATACTACAAAATTACTATCTATCAACCTTGGTCATATCCCTCAAGAGGGGTGACCGACAGCAAGACAACACATACAATAACAAAGAAAATAAAAGGGAAAAAAATAGCAAAAAAAACACACAAAAATTTTGGGACCATGGCCAACCCAATTGCCCAAACACCCAAACAAGTTAGGCACCTCGGCACCCAAGTTGGTCATGCTTTCATCCCTCCAGATGAAACGGGACACCAGAAAGCGGCCATGTCACTCGGGTCAGGGTGACACAATACACTCTTCTGTTCAACAGCAGGGCCCGACAGCTTTCACTGGTTTACCCCTGCCGCATCATACGGGTGTCCAGCCCATCCCACTATCCTTTCACAACACCTCTCCACTCCTTTCTATCACTAAAAAGAGCTCTAGCTTCCATTATATTTAGACCTCTTTCCTGCAGTGCACTCATAACACCATTCATCCACGTCAATCGCAGGCTTCCTCGTGGTCTCCTTCCATTGAGTTCAGCTCTGTAGATCCTCTTCGACATTCGGTCCTCATCCATCCTCTCCATGTGTCCAAACCAACCGAGTACTCTCTTATCAACACGCTTGCTCAGTTCCACGACTACTCCATTTCTTTCTCTCACAATTTCATTTCTCAATCTATCCAATCTTGTCACCCCTAACAGTTCTCAAACACTTCATCTCAAAAACATTCAATTTCCTTCTTAAATCTGCGTTCAGGCTCCAAGTCTCTGCACCATACAACACAGTTGGCACAATCACACTCTCATACAGTCCCCTCTTAACATCCATACTCATTCTCTTGTTCCTCACTCTCCTCAGAGCACCCAAAACCTTGCTTCCTTGATTCACTCTGTGCAATACCTCACACTCCATTCCACCAACTGCAGCCACATCACAACCCAAGTTCCTAAAGCTTTCAACTTCTTACAGCACCTCTTCATGCAACCTGATTTCTAACGTCATGCCCACTCCATCACGTGAACACTTCAACACCTCACTCTTCCCAACATTGACACATAACTTACGCCTATCACAAACTCTACCAAACTCCGTTACCAACCTTCTCAATGTTTCCTCAGAATTAGCCACAAGCGCTGTGTCATCTGCAAACAACAACTGACTTACCTGCCACACTGTTCCACTGTTGTCCATCATCTCTACACCTCTGCCAAATACTCTTGCATTCACCTCTCTCACCACACCATCCATGTACACATTAAACAGCCATGGTGACATCACACACCCCTGTCTCACACCAGTCAACACAGGGAACCACTCACTTGTCTCACTCCCTACTCTTACACATGCTCTGCTGTTCATATAAAAACTCTTCAATGCTTCCAACAACTTTCCACCCACTCCATACATCACCATCACTTGCCTCAACGCCTCTCTATCAACTTTGTCCTTTTCCAAGTCCATGAAATCCAAATAAACATCCTTACCTTTTGCAAAATATTTCTCACACACCTGTCGTACTGCAAACACCGGATCTATACATCCTCTTCCTTTCCTGAAACCACTCTGCTCTTCCACAACAAACTGATACCTCTCGAATTGCTACATTCATGCTTATCACCTTTACCCTTATACAATGGCACCACACATGCACTACACCAATCCACAGGAACCATGCCACTTAAAAAGCATTCATTCAACAAGCGTACTAACCAGTCAATCATAGCTGTGACACCTTTTTTCAGGCATTCAGCAGTACAACCATCCAACCCAGGTGCCTTCCCCCCTTTCATTTCTTGCACTGCCTCTTGCACCTCCCATGTTTCCACAAGCTTCACATTTAAATCACCAACACGGGAATTCTCTCCATACCATCGATCGCCTCGACTCTCACTTCTCTCCCATCCTCTACATTTAGCAACTCCTCAAAATACTCTGCCCATCTCGTCCTGACTGCACTACCGCTAACCAGCAATCTACCATCCTTATCTTTCACTTTCTCTTCCTTTCAAGACTCACTGTTTCTTACTCTTTTCACTTCTTTCCAGAACACTTTTCTCCTTTCCTCAAAGTT
Source organism: Urocampus carinirostris (assembly GCF_059441175.1). Taxonomy (NCBI): domain Eukaryota; kingdom Metazoa; phylum Chordata; class Actinopteri; order Syngnathiformes; family Syngnathidae; genus Urocampus; species Urocampus carinirostris. The sequence continues at coordinate 38,967,486 of NC_142356.1, read as the reverse complement.
CACTCCTATCTTCCGTCACCATTCATCATTTGCTTTCCTTTTCGCTGCTTCCACTGCCGCTTTTACCAACCTTTTCTTCACTTTATATCTTTCATACGCATCGCCACTCTTATCTTGCAGCCACTCCTCAAAGGCACGTCTCTTTTCTGTCACAGCCTCTAATACCTCATCATTCCACCATTCACTTTCTTTCCTAATACCTCGACCAACTTTTCTCATTCCACACACTTCTTTTGCACTCCTCAACACTGCCTCGTTAAACTACTTCCATTCAATTTCCACACTCTCCATTTCTCTTCTACTAATCCGTTCATACTCTTCCCTTATCCTCTCTTTAAACTCTCTTTCCTTTTCTGCCTTATTCAACTCTGACATTTTCACCTCTTCCCTCACATTCTTCTTATAATTGGCCCTCCACGATCCATCTATTTTCAGTTTTCCTTCCACATAAAAATGATCAGACATACCACTCATTTCACCTCAGTACACATGCACATCCAACAATCTACTTAACATCCTTTCTTAACCACTACATAATCCATCAGTGCTCTGTCCACCATCTTGCCACTATCCACTCTGACAAAGGTATACTTATTCACGTCCCTCTTTTTAAACAATGTTTTTCCAATCACCAACTCATTTTCCACACATAACTCAATCAATTTCTTCCCACTCTCATTTCTTCCTGGTACTCCATATCTACCAATCAAGTTTTCAACTGTTTCATCACCCACTCTAGCATTCAAGTCACCTAGTATTACCACTTTCCACCCTTCTTTCGCACTTGCCACGCATTCGGACAAGTTCTTCCAGAACTCTTCTCTCTCCTCAGCGCTTCTCTCTGAACCAGGTCCATATGCACTTATAAGCATCCATACTTCTACACCCCACTTCAACCTCACCCACATCAATCTGGAAGATATCTCTTTCCACTCCACCAGTTTTTTCTTTGCTTTCTCACTCACAAGCACAGCCACTCCTTCTCTAGCATGTCCACCCGTAACTCCAGACCTTCTACCATACATACCTCCAAGCTGTAATTCACCCTTTCCTTTCATCTTTGTTTCACTCAAGGCTAACACATCAACCTTCCTTTTAGTCATCATCCTTCCGATCTCCTCTTTCTTCCACTCAGTCGCTTTACTTCCACATCCTCTCACATTTAGTGACCCTATAACTAGGGTTTGCGAGACCTTTCGGTCTCCCGCCCTCCTTTCTTTGCCTTGCTGTCTCTTAGGGAGGAGAGATAGAGAGGAGAGGATCCCCAGTCCCCTCGCTCCCTCCACTTTAGTCGCCTCTTCAGACACACAGCGGACCATGGTGGGAGATTTCTCTTACCTCTCACAAGGAGAGGGCCCCTCACCACAGGGATAAAATGACTAAATATCAAATTTAGTGTTAAAAACAGGGACTTAATATATTATTCTGCTTTAATTCTGAAAAGAAAAAAAATCTGCAGATATTCAACAAAAATACTGCAATAGAAAATACTTATTAAAAAAAATACAAAAATACAGCGACAGTAATGCTACAATACAAGAATACCACTACAGAAATATTACGACAAAAATACAACAATAATACTGCTACAGAAATACTTCAAAAATCAACTTAATAAAGGTAATACGACAAAACTAAATATCAAGTTCAGTGCTTAAAACAGGGCCCTTATATATTACTTTTTCTTTAATAGTGAGTTTTTCAAGACCAATTGAATAAAAGTATTCCATTCATAAAGCAATATAGCACGTAGTTTTATTCATGTATATGTATTCAGGAAATAAAATGTTGGATAGGTATCCAGGGTCGGCCCCTGTAAGAGCTATATATTATATATACTCTCTGTTGGCAGAATTACTCAGATGAAATCACTCATTAAGTTTTAAAATCTCCCTCGCGAGGGAGCCAGCACTGCCGGGAAGCCATCTCACCAAAATCTCTCCGACAGAACTGACTCCGGTCAGGAGGTGTGGTTTCTTTGACACATAAACAGGAAAAGAAACACACATGAGGGCGACTTCACAATAAAAGGATATACTGTAAGATAGAGAAACGTATAAAAGATGAAATTAGACTGATGTTTGAAACGTGACTATATGTGTGTGTGTGAGAGAGATTGTTTTTATATTTAGGAATATAAAAACAGATTAATTTCATTGTATTGAATTCTGAGAAATGCACATATCTCAAAACAGCCAACTTTACAGCCCCTAGGCCACATTTTTGAACCCAATCGGCCCAGATTCCAAATATTTGCCAACCCGTGTGCAAGAGAATCGAAGGGAAAGTGGCCTATTTCAGTGTTTTTCAACCTTTTTTGAGCCAAGGCACATTTTTTAACATAAAAAATGTCAAGGCACACTTTCGAAAATGTTTAAAAAAGAATTCCTGGCACCAGTTTTGTGTGGTCTTATTTTAAAGATCATTACCTAATTGTTGTCACTGTGGCTCTGGTGAAATACAGCATATTTACTTTGGTGAATGATTTTACCAAAATTATGTATTTTACTACATTTTTAAACTGCGAAGCCCGGGCCGACCAAAAACTTAATGGTTGACATTTTAGGACCCGCCAGGGCCAAAATTATGGCCTGGCTTGGATTCGGGACCCGAGCTTAAAGGGGCAGTGGGTAGTATTTAGTGCCTCCTAGTGATACAAAAAACTCACTTTCAGTAAAAAAATAAATAATTAAATTTATTTGAATACTAGGCAAAAATACATGACCTATCATACCAATAATAATCTTTATTAAAAAAAAAAATCATAGGTCTGGAACTTTGTATTTCTTTTACTTCAGATTTAAATATGCAAAACTGATCTGGCAGAGCATTTTTTATACTAGTTTTTACTAGAAGAAAAAGAAAATCCGCAAAAATATGTGCAATATTTCGATTTTATTTCATTTATGTTTTCAGTGCAATCTTTATTAGCTTCATTAAACAAAATAGGGCATTTAATTTATTTCCCTGTACTACCTTGTGAGCAGATGATTAGTATATAATCTGCTGCCACCTACTGATCTGGATTAATGTTACAGTTACTCGTCTGAAACAAAATACTAAACGATGACGGCTTTTTTGCAAAGATAAAATTAGGCAATTTCTTGCGGCACACTAAACAGGGTTATCCTTTCATGATAGGGTAGGAGAATTTTGAACTATATAAAAAGACATATTTTTATGGCGATTTCAAAGTGAGCAATATTGACAAATTTCAAATTTTTGCTGCCACTATGGCCTTAGGGTGTTACACTTTTCCTCTACAGAGCGGACACTCAGAAATGAGTCATGTGCATCCTCTTGATAGGTCATGACTGTGCTCTAAATATTTTCCAAACTTATCGTCATATTTCATAAAAATAGATTTCACAGTCTGACTCATACCAGGCGAGGGACTGAAACCAGTACAGTAAAAGTAGTACACTGTTTGTTCTCATTTGTCAAGTGTTGTGATGTGTTATGAACGCATGCTTGCGATTTTTGATTCAAATAGCACATTTCCTCATATTGTGGCCTCTGGTTCCGTAGAGCAGTGAATCACAGGGTGTGCCGTACAAATGAAAGATGGGTGCACTGCAGGGACATTTCTAAACCGCAGTTAGTGTCACTCCATGGTTTTTGTCACCTTGAACACAAGAAAAAGTCACAGTAGGGAAGAAACCATTCAAAAGAAGGGATGGCGTAGAACAGGGGCCGAAAACCTTTATGACTCAAAGAGCCATTAAAGCAAAATATTTAGATTTTTTTTTTGGTTTACCATTCCATAGATTTCAAAACAAAATTAAACGAAACCGCTAAACACACTCTACAGACAAAAGCTTATTCTTCAGCGCATTTTATTTCACTGTGTGACGTTTAATGATTTGATCAAATCCATGAAACAATAATAAAGCCAGATTCTGTGTCCCATTCAATATACCCCTTTAAACTTCCCCTCCATTAGTTACTTCAGATAATTGAGGCTCATTTTGAACGGTATTTTTGTCATAAATAATTGTTTCAATGTGCGAGCAAAGTTTTTGTAAGATTGTCACAAAATTCTGCAAACGAGGATACCGGCGTGTTAACCTTCAGCACTGACACCACCGGGCACGAGACAAAATAGAGTACAGTACTGTCTCTCTGTTCATAACTCTGCCCACTCCTACCACCTACCCAATTGAATTGTTCTGTGTGCTTTTGCTATTGTTTTTGAGAGTTTAAATTTGTTTCTGTGGGTTTTCATCATAAAGTGTCTCAATAGTGAACATGGATTATTTAATCAGCATGCATTAAAAGGATTATTTAGCGATTTACAACCAAAACAGGGTCTGTTGGTGTGACACCCTAACTGTAAACTGTAGTTAAAAAAGTGCCTTATATATAGACTGTAACAAAATTTATTCAAGCGCTACTTTCGGCTTTGCATGCACTAAAATAGACCCTACTCACGCCAAAGATGACGTGACATGGAAAACATTTACAAAGTTCAAGTTTTGTATCCGAGCCAGATATACTCAAGAGATGAGCCATTTATAGCTCGCGAACCATAAGTTCCCGACCCCCTGGCACAGAATCTGTAAAGCTGTCTATCATAATTACAAGAAAAGTGCGAATGAGAGGTAAGATCTTAAAGCCCCAGTGTGTAATATTTGACCTATAGAGTGCATTGTTGTCTAAACCGAACAAAAACCAGTGCCACAGCAAGCAACAAGACGGCAGACAAACATGCTGGAGACCAAAGTGCGGATTGAACTATGAAGATACTAAAAGCCCCAATGTGAAATATTTGACCACTATAAGGCACTTTATTGTCTAATGCATAGAAAAATCAGGGCCACAGAGCACAGCATAGCAGCAAGTTGCCAGACAAACATGGCGGCGACCTTAGGTAGAGATTCCACTATGTAAAGGAAATACAAAATTCTCAACTTATTTTTTAAAAACACATAACATTAGTGTGATAGGTCAGGCTTTTTTTTTAACTGAAAAAATATTTGAACCACTAGAAGGCACTAAAGATTTTACACTGTCCCTTTAACCTAAAACAAAACAAAACAGATAAAATAAAAAAATACTGTAAAAAAACCTGTATTATCCACCTCTCATTGTGCTTAGTTTATCTGCCTCTCTGTAAGTGCTGTGCGAGTTTCTGAGATGTATTTATAAGTATTAACAATGCCCAACTGAGTTCAAAGAGCTTTTATATATTTTTTCCACCGCACCTATCTGCTAATATCTTACTTTTAGCAATGCTGTTAGGGACACGAAACCCTTTAGGAAGCAGTAATAGGGGGACGAGAGGGGAAAGGGAATGGAGAGTGATTTCATGCTCGCCCCCATGTTTTTGTTAGCATGAAAATGGTAAAAGTAAGAATTGGCCGACGGAAACTTAAAAAAATATGAAAAAGAAAGAGTTTAAGAAAGTCAAAGAAATGCACATGGACAAAAAGAGCTTGCAATGATGACTTAAACCAAATATGGCGTCAGCGAGTAGATAATATCCAAATTTCAGACAGCACCTTTAAGGATGTACTGCTGCTGTGTTTTTTTTCAACCCGTCAAAGTGACAGACGGCCTTAAAATTTTCATGGCAACTCTCAATAAAATCCATGATGGAAAATTGACGGTTAGGGTAACCTCTGCAGACACAGAAATATAAAGCATGAAAATGTTTATACAGTCTTCTTCAATTTAGAGTTTGTTACAAAAGACGGGCTGTAAACATTCAAATCAAGTTAATTGGCCTGCTTCGGGTTTTGATACCTGTGGACTTGGTTCCGGCTGCATTTTTTGGGCCAAATCTTACCTCCAGGGCAGATTTACAGGTATTCAGTGTTGGGCAAGTGAAAGTAGAACCACATCCTGAAAAATGCTAACAATTACATGTAGTACATATTTGACTAAGTAAACAAACAAATCACTCAACTAACCATGATTTGAGTTTTTTCTTTTTTTTTTAATCAAGGTCAATGTTCTTATTGTTGGCATCCAGACCTACCGGTTATGGGTACAAATAGTGTTTTTTCCTTTTGGACTGCAGGTCTGTGTATAATGATAGCCGCCTCGATCTACACTGCCGAGTTCCACACCGAAGAAGATGGATCCTACGGGCACTCCTACATCTTGGCTTGGATCTCCTTTGTCCTCACACTGTTCTTAGCCATCACTTATCTCGTTCTAAGGAAAAAGAGCGAGTAAATGGGAGGAGAAAAAGCCAGGATTGCATTTTTTTTAATTGGGACATTCTAAATGTATCTTCAAAAATGTTGGCAAATATCTGATGTTGGGAGTAATCAGCAGGAATACTTATTGCTCTACTATTCAAAGAAATAGCAATTTAAGAAAAGTACTTATGATAAGCCTAACTTTTCCATCCTTTTATTAGACAATGTTCCCATCCCCAATTAAATTTGATTGCAAAGACTATTTGGAAGTCAAATACTTTTTACCAAGCAAATTGCCTTAACATAGTAATTAATTCCAATGATGTAAAAGCACTACATATAGTAGCAAGTTAGGAATACGTCAACTGTGACTCTACTAGCTTGCCGCTAGTTAGCTTAGCATAACATTTGGGAGAAGTGGGAGGGGAGATATGTCTTTGTATTTGTGTGTTTTCTGTAATCGTTTACACAAAAATGTGTATTAGAAGGTGTTACATGTGGATTTTGTTACCTTTGAATAATGTAGCCTCTACGCTAAGCTAACCCAAAACGCTAAATGCGGCTACACACATTAACAGAAGTGTAGCATCTCTGTGCCTTAAGTCTCACTTTTTTTTTTAAATAAAGCCATTAAGCCATTAGTTAAGATCGTTTTGGAAGCGTGGTGTTTATTACAGGGTGCTGATCCCCCTCAGGATTAACGGTGCTTTGCAAAAGTATTGCCCCCCTCCCAAGTACTTTTTGTCATATTGCCATATTTCAAACTTATTAATAAAAAAACTAAAAAAATATATTTTCTGAGAACCAACAAGATGAGACACAATCATGAAAATAAACCACATTTATTCAACATTTTATATTGTGCTAACAGATTTTAAAAAAACTGCAAAAATATTGGCCTGCTATGAGTTAACAGTGTGTACATGTTTCAGGTCTTCCAATGTGATCTCTTGGTTCCTTCTCTGATTAGTTTTCTCTGTATTTGGGCTGAAAATTTAGAGGGACGGACTGGTCTTGATAGGTTTGCAGTTGTTTTATACATTCTGCCTGGTGTATTCCTTAGTGTCTGCTTTCACAGACTAATACGCCCACCAGAGAATAGATGCATTCGAACTGAGACTTAGCACAGATGCACTCTGTCATTGTTTGCCATTTGGGTTGACATTGGATCATTTAGAAGTCACAAGGGAAATTCTGGAGTCAGTTGACTCAGCTGAGAGAACAGGGGGGCAATATTTTTATATTTTTAACACCTACTTTTTAGTTTTTTGTAGTACATATAATCTAAAATTTTGAAATAATTTGGTTCCACTTCACGATTGTGTCTCTCATGTTGATTCTTACAAATTATTTTCACTTTATACATTTCACGTTTGAAGCCTGAAATGGGGCAATATAACTAAAAGTTCTTGGGGAGGGGGTGTCTTTTTAATAGCTTCGCTAGGCACTGTAAACTGGGGCTTCCAATAGCGGTCAAGAAAACGAAAAGAACGTCAAAGAAGTGATAATTACGTGTAAAGTTGTAGCATGTTAACAACACTAAAGTGTCCTTATGTTGCAGTACTTGAAACAATCACACAAGCCTGAATTGAGAATACAAGTAGTTTTAGTTATGTATCTTTATTTTATGATTGAAGTATAGTGTATCCTTGTTTAACCTATGTACATTGTAACCATTATATTTTTGTAACATTTTGTTATGTTCCTTTCTTTCCGAAATATGTTTTCAGCTTTTTATCTGTTTGTAGTAGGCTGCTATCAAAAAAAATAGCACATGTGAAGCAGGTATGGAGGACGACAGTGTTTCATTTGATCACAATGTTAAAGTCTAGAATAGAAGGTTTGTAATTACATTGGAGTGAAGCCATATACTATAAACAATAAAACGACAAGTAACAAATATTTTGATGCATTCTTCAATTGTGTGAATACGATTAAGCAAGTACCGTAAATTCCGGACTATAAGCCGCTACTTTTTTCCCAAACGTTCAACCCTGCGGCTTATTCAGTGATGCGGCTAATTTATGTAATTTTTCACCAGCGGCGCTCCAGAACAAAAGGTACGATTTAGACCGGTGGAATATATGCGCCGAGGAAGACTGCAACTTCTTGGCTTGCGCATAAATTAAATTAGCGTAAACATACCCTCATCATGCAAAAAGAAAGGCAAATCAAAAAATCCACCAACACCAACGGGTTCCGAAAAGCCGGTCTGCTGCGTGACGGAGAGGATTGCACAGAATCAGGAGTGGATGAAAGTTCCAGCAACAGTGACAGCGCGAGTCCGGCTGCGGGAGCGTGGGACGTCTGTATGACAAAGTTTCTTTCCAACACGGAGGAAGACGACTTTGATGGCTTCAGTTCTAAGGAGGAAGATGAGGACGGTTTACCATGATTTTTACAAGTACGGTATGTTTTTTTAACAGACCCGTTTGCTGTGTTGCAAGCGTGTTGCTACCATTAACTGCCTTGTCACAGGCACGTTTGGGATGAAAGTTATATTATTATTATTATTAAAGCTTTGAAAACTCTCTCGGTGTACCGTCTTTCTTTGTAAATATGTGTAACCATGTCTGATATGTATTTGCAACTGTATATTTTTTGTAATGCATTTATTTTAGACACTTATTCTGATATGTTTTGCACGGGCGAATAAAAAAAGAAGGGGCGGAACAAACGCGGGGTGACGGGAAGTGGGGTAAAGGTGAGACCTGTTTGTGGACGCGGCGGACAATAGTGGATATATATTTTTCCCACCCTTACCTTTGGAAATATACACTTTTTTCCTTGGATTACTTTCAACAGGACCCGGACTCTGCAGGTATGCATCAAACCTTAAGTACCAGTATCATTTTCCCTTCATTTTGCCGGCTGTGATTTTTGGACTGTGCACTTTAATGAAGGACGTTCAGTTTCAATCGCGGGACTTAAAAGTCAGGTTTGGGTTAATTTTGTGTTACATTTTTTTAATGTGGGCACATGCGGCTTTTATACAGGTGTGGCTTGTCTAAGTACAAAATCGGTTTTCCTCTTAAAATGAGGTGGGTGCGGCTTATAATCAGGTGTGCTCTACAGTCCGGAATTTACGGTACTATGTTACTGTACTTTTGAGGTTCAAATCTTTGCTCTGACTTTCCAGATTTTGGGTCAGTTCTTGCTTAATCTTAAATTCTAAACACATACCAATTACATTAGAAACAATACTGATGGATGAGCATGAATAACCTACATCAGTTTTGGCCATCTGTGGCACGGGGGCCATTCCTGGCCTGCAATCCATTTTATATGGCCGGCCAGTTAAAAGGATGGTTCATGTATCATGATTAAAATTAATATTTTTTTAAATTGAGTTTTTTTTTACCACCGGGAGGCCCGAAATGACACACACTATCCCATTTTTTTCTGTACATCATTTGTCAAAAAAAACAACAACCATATTCTATGTATATTTTTGCTTATTGTTTTTTTTTTTTTTTTTTTTTTTTTACAAAATTCTAGAATCAAAACAGGGGATATTAAAATGTTTATTCTTATTATATTTTGAAAGTTTCTGTATCCAATATTAGTATTATTTCCCATATTTTAATAGATTTCCTGCCCAAAAGAAAACTAGTTTTTCTTAAAGGGACAGTGTGTATAATTAACCGTCTCTTAGTGGTTAAACATTTTTTTTGTGTTGATGTGATTAATAAGCCAAAATAAATGATGTATCATAAACATGCTTTTCTTTTTGAATACTCATAGAGGAAACTGACAACTGTCCGTCATTATGCTGCTATGGGTCCCCAAAAAGTAACCTTGCTGTGCAGAAAAAAAGGGAAAAGAAAATTTGTGCGGCTTGGTCACTATGAGTCTCAACAGTTTGTGTTCTTCACTTTTCTTTTCAGCACATAATTGTTTGTGGCACTACACAAAACAGATATGTCAAATAGATCAGTAATACACACTGTCGCTTTAACAGAGATAAAAAAAAATGGTCGGAGCTTCAAAAGGTGAGAAAGGCGTGCAGGATAAACTGTATTTGTGTATAATGCACACTTCATCAAGTTTTTATTTTATATTTATTTTGAGTTATTTTTTCACATTTTACTTTCAAATACTTCCGGCGCCGTCACGAATGGCAGCCACTCCAGCAGCTCCCGTGTTATTTTCGCTACTTTTGTGATTTATTTATTTTTTATTTATTTTTTTTTCCTTACTTTATCAGTGCCTTGCAACACTTGGATTACTTTCTATCCTATGGATATGGGTTTCAACTCGCAAAAATACTTTTTCTACGGACAGACTGAAGAGATCTTTTCTTCCTCATGCCATGAGGCTCTTTAACTCCACCCGGCAGAGTAAAGGCCCACATTAAACCACACCACCTACATTGGATATTACCGAATCTTACTGCAATATGTATTCTGTGTAGCACTATTTAGTTACTCTATATAACACGCTACAGTGGGCATTTGCACGTCACACTGGGTATTTGTATATTGTATTCTTTTGGCTTTATTATTGTACTGTTCTCAGCTCAGGGATGCTGCTGGAAATGTGAATTTCCCTTCGGGGATGAATAAAGTATCTATCTATCTATCTTCTGAACTTTAGAGAAAAAAATCAGTACAAAATGCTTTTTCACTGCTCAAATTAATTGATAAAAGTGACAGAGGTTGTTTAATATATGTGGCTAAGATTCAAAGCATTTATTGAAAGCTATGAACACAACACAAACATAAAATTTACAAAGTATATATTTAATGTTCTATAAAATCAAATTTGTCATTAGATAAACTAAGGAGCCGTTTCCCTTGTGCTTGAGTATATTGATGTTTCATGAAGACTTTATTTTTCTCCGTTCGCTAGGATTTGTCTCAGGTACCATGAATGAAAATAGTGTGACAATAGAATGCACGTTACACACGAATAAATACAGTACTACTTCTCGCATGAACTACCCTGATTTCAATTCAAACGCACTACCTTAAACACCCGATTCACTTTTGTAACTCTCAAATTACCCCCTCTCAATTTCCCCCAAATTTCTTATCAGATCTACACAATTTACATAGGTTTTTGACTTTAAATCAATTGATTTCTTCTGAAGGATACAGATTTTCATGCCTGTTTAAGGATTGTTTTTCTTATTTTATTATTGAAATAATAAAAAAACAGGGTTTGTACACCTTTTTAAAGGCCAAATTCAAGGACTTTTAAAGCACGTTCAAAGCCAATTTTTCACTTTCCAAAACCTGCAAAGCATTCAGTCTGATCTTAGAGTCTTGCTTTTTGTTTTATTCTAATTTATTTTATTTCCGTGTTTTTCAGAGGATCTGGCAAAAATGGTTGTGATAAAATTGTAAATATTTTATGGGGGGGATTTTATCATTTACTTATAGCACTGAAGAGTTAAGATTTTTAATTTTTTGTTTATTGTTTTGCATTGTCAGGGATGTTGTGTTGTTGTTCGACTTTAAACCTGTTCAGTGTGTAAAAACCTAAAATTGCTGAAACAATTTTTAGGATCCCCTTAAAACATACGAAATGACTAATTACTAAACAATTTAATGCATGTTTTATTATTACAGAATGATATATCATAAAAAATGTAAAATCGGAGGAAGCGTTTGGGAGCCGAAAGCGCCGGGTCTTCTCAGTGAGCTGAGCAGCAAGAGCCGGTTTTCTAAAAAGAGCTGTCCTCTTGGGCGGTGACGCTTCACATAAAAAAAGCATAACGACAAGTCACCAGAGCAGACATGTTAACGTCATTTTTAAGCACTTTTTAAATAAAATTATTGATTTATTGCACGGTATATCGAGTCAGACTGCCAAGAAACACAGCAATGGCAACAATTTCAAACATTTTGAAGCATTTCACCCAAAATTCCAGCATTTTTCTGACCTTGAACAAAACATTGGATTTCAATTACCCGTATGAAGAAATATGGAAAAAAGTTACTGAGGATAATGAATCCTGATCTATAGGTACAATTGTAGTTCCCATCCAAAGTCATTCACGTGTAAAAATGGAGCAAAGTCTCGTCTGCGTAAAAGCACAAAATAATGTGCATGCCACAAATGTTTCTTTAAGCTTTCACAATTTGTATTTCTTTCAGTGCAAGCGTTTCTCAAGGTCTTACAACAGACCCAGTCACAAGCAGGAATGTTTCCATGATGTTAGCTATCGTTCCCAGAGGAAGCGGATGAGGAAAGGACGTTACTAAATGCCTTGGCCAGACGGTGTGATGCGTTCATGAACCACTAGGTGGAGGAGGTGATTTTGCTCAGCGGTGAGCAGCGGCCTGAAACGGAAAAGACGGACGCATGAAAAAGGAAAAAATCCAACGCAAGAGGCGACAGACCGCCTGGCGATAAAAAACAATATTATTGAACGCTTACCATAGTTCAATCTGAAGAGACTTCAGGGACTCCGTGTCTTTTTCCTGGCACGCCATCTGTGAAACACATTGCCTTTCATATGCTGCAGCAATAAATTCAAATAGCCTTGAACACGGGATGCGAGTGCGCGCTTCACTTGATACTTTACAGTGCCTTGCAAAAGTATTGCTCCCCCCGAAGACTTTTTGACCTATTGCCATATTTCATACTTCAAACTTATGGATGAAGAACTCAAAATATTTTCCAAGAATCTCAGCGAAGCGATGCTGCTGGAAATGTGAATTTCCCTGCGGGGATGAATAGAGTATCTATCTATCTACAACATGTCAGACACGATCAACATTTTATATTGTGCTATCAAGTAAAGAATTAAAAGGAAGACGTCCAAAAATAATATTGCCTGCTTTTGATTAGTTTTTTCCTTGTTTGGGGTGAAGGTTTAGAGGGAGATTGCCAGGTCTTGGTTATTATGCCCGCTCTAGTTTTATATTATTGCTCGCACAGTGCTACGGAAGATGTGTAAATGTTACAATTTCTTCTTGTATCCATTGCTGCTTTTAATCTTTCCACAACTTTATCCCGGACCTTGCTGGTGTGTTTTTTTTTAATCTTTATAATGCATCATAATGCTGTCTGATCAGGTGCATTTAAACTGAGGTGCACTCTGTTTGTCATTCTTAGTCATTGAGGTTGAAAGAGGATAATTCAGAAGTCATCAAGGAACCTTTGGAGTCAGTTGGCTGAACTGAGAAAACAGGGGGGCAATCCTTTTACACCTTCTTTTCAGTTTTGTTGTTGTAAATGTAATAGAAATTGTTGTAAAAATATGGCTCCACTTCACGATTGTGTCTCACGTGTTGATCCTCAAAAAATTTCTATGATTTTTTTTTGCTTAAAGATTGAAGTTTAAAATGTGGCAATAGGACCAAAACATCTTGGGGAGCCAATACTTTCACTGGGCACTGTATTTTAAAATCCCAATTTCGTAACGTGTCCATTGCTGTTATCCCTTCCTTTGAAGGACACGTGCACAAGCCCGGCGGATAATAAATGCAAAAACAAAGATCTGTTTGAAAAGACTGGCCTCGTCCTGGCACATTTATCGCAGCTTTGTAAAAGGCCACAAGGAGAAGAGCAGGAAATCCTGTCAAGTGCAAAAGTATGCGGCTAATGAAACTCACCACCACAGACTGCAGGAGGAGGAAAACGTTCTCAGGGAGGAAAGTCACTGAAAGAAATCCAAACACTGAGTCAGTGGACTTCAAAGAAATGTCAATTGTACCGAGACATTGACATGATAAAAACACAGGAAAATGTACTCAAAGGTTTTGTATGTGTGTATTCTTTAGCGCCTCCCAGTGGTAGAAAACTTGATTTATAAAGAAAAAACAATATTGATTTAAATAATGGGCAAACATACAATTACTATCACACAAACATGCTTTTATTAAAAACATTGTAGGTCAATAAATGACACATAACATGAGCCTCACCTAAAGAGAGCTAACATAATTGTCCGCAAACTTACTTCAGGGTTTGTACATCTTTTTGATGGACAAATTTAAGCACCAATTTTCCAATTTTTCCAGTACGATTAAAAGAAATCCGGTGAAAATCATGTATTTTGCAGAGGCACAAATATAAATACGATTTTTAATATTGTGTGTGCGTTTAATAAGATCTTTTTTTTTAGATCTTGAGTGAATTGGCCAATATATTTATTTTTCTGAGAAAACTCTCTCCATATTGGGTAAAAATGACAATTATTAAATGATAATATGTAGCTTACATTTTCAGATGCAGGAAACTCTTCCCGTTACAGATTACCACTGGGAAACACTACCTTAAAATTTTGCATGTCCCATAATAAACGTCCCTAATTGATACATAATCATCGCACTAATAACCATTTCCTAGTGCCCTGTTTGAGTGTAACATGCACCTGTCCTCTTGAGAGCGACCTGTAGAGGTGAAGATGCTTCATAGTACAATGTCATACAAAGTAATATTAGCTGCCGGTAGTCATGGGGAAAGAAGAAATGCAATTGCAAAGCGAAGCCACCAGAGAGCAGTGGCTCTGTCATTTATAAGGAGATTTGTTGAGAAACCTGAAAATTTCAATTGGACGAAAATTTGTATGGAATAAATTCAGTCTCAGAGTCATATGTACTAATGAAAAGAGCCGAATATAGCTCGCGAGCCATAGGTTCCCTCCTGCTCTGGGTGAAGCTCTTGTTGTGCAAAATAAATGCAAATTTTTTTGACTTATAAGTATTAACATTAATGCACATTCACATGATAGTTTATGTATTTTTGCTCATCATTTCAATCATATTTAATGAATTTTTGAATGATTTTTTTTCTTACTAGGAGGCGCTACATTTTAAATACTGTCTTTAAGAATTGAAAAATGTTTCTACCTTGGCTGTGTGGTTCGAAAGATTCCCAAGCGTATCTCTCCAGTGTTTGCGCGTGTTCCGGTAACAGCTTTTGAGGCGGAGGCTGCAACAAAAAAATCGTCGTGATTGAAACCAATAAACGGCTTTTATGATTTACAAAATAGGATATTCTGGGTCGTAAAATAACCAGCTGGATAATTGATTCCTGCTGCGTAGGTGTTTCCTTCCTTTTACACTTCACCTTTAGCTCTCCTCCGCGTTTTGCAGTTTGATGGCTGCGTGCCACTAAAATGTTACCAGTTCATGCAGCTAAACAGACCAATTCTGTCTACAGTTATGCTACTTTAGCATCTTCAAGTTCGTTTTAACCCTCATAAACGATAAGGACAGCCTCTGATATCAAACGGAGCTCAAAAGTCAGAATGAAAACAGCCTTTGTTTAGGTTCAGATCAATAATATCAGCCCAGAGAATCACCCACTGCTCTCTGCCCAGTCTAGAGGACATTGCCAGCTTGCGATACCGACAACATCATAAAGGACCCCTTGCCTTGTGGTCCCCATTAACCACGATAACTAAGGGATTACGCTATACAGTACCTAGTCTTTTTTTATAGAAAAATGGGCGATACGTTTTCGATTGATTTTTAAATTTTGTTGCTGCTTCATGTTACTGCACCATTTTTTCATTGCACAATTTTTACGATGCACTTATAACTTAGGCCAATCTCCAAGAACTATAGGCACAGGGCAGTAGCGTAGAGCCAGAATTTGACCACCGAATGAGTGGGTCCGATAATGAATGGATATTTTATTTTTACTAAACTTCTATGTAAAATCTGAGGAGGATTGTGACTGAGAGCATGTACCTGAAACATGTCAACTTAATGCAATAGTCAATACACTATTCAGGGTTGCAAATGAACTTCTTTATATACTGTATAAACAGTATTTTTTTTAGAGTGGAGCATTTTTGTGAATCAATTTCCTTTTTTTGAGGAAATTCAAACTGAGGAGTAGTTATCTTCAGCATGTTTGACAATATAGAAGTGACAACATAATAATTGATTTTTAATTGCTAAATAAATCAGTGTGAAGGCATAAAAAAGATAATTAAATATGAGCATCTATTTATTTCATGTCTTAATAGTGGTATTATTTCTTAGGTTCTGCAAAGTGTGGTTATCTCTGGCACACTCATGTATTTTGAAGTTGTATTGGATCGTTATTTTCTTATCTAGAATGATGATTTTCTTGTCGATTAGGTGAATTCCTCAGTGTACCGTATTTTCTGCACTATATGGCGCACCGTGTTATAAGGCGCACCTTCAATGAATGATATATTTTAAAACTTTTGCCATACATAAGACGCACCCCATTATAAGGCGCTATAAGTGCATGCTGGTTTAAGATCAGGTAATTGTGCAATTTTGTAATTGTAATCCTGTGCAGTCCTTTGAGACATTTTTGTGATTAAGGGCTATTTACGGTAAATAAATGTGACTTGACTTGACTACAGTAGAGAATGTAGTTACGTTATGCAACCTCTAGATGTTGCCACGCTAAAGGGAATGTCAACAAAACATTCAAAATGGTCAAACTTTATTGTTAACAAACAAGCTTTCCACAACTCCATTCACTCCCAAAATAAATAAACAGCCGTTTTATTATTTTCTCTGAGGTAAAGCATTTTCGTGACACATCTTTAACATCTTTGAACAACATCATTTAGTCAACACGCAAAAAAAAAACCGTCTGATACTGTTATTTTAAATGAAACGTTAGTGCAATCGCAATAAAGTGACACTCGTAATGTGCAAAAACAACAAGTGCAAAACAATAACAATAAAGCAATAACATAATAACTGTAAAATGTAAAACGTAAACACACAAAAGAAAAACAAAGATCACTCTATAAGCTCCTCATCAACGAATCCCTCGAATTCTTCTTCTGCAGTGTTCGAATTGACCATCTCAGTGAATGGGCCATCCAACACGTCCGACTCCGTTTCATCAAGGTCGTCATTAATTGAGTCAGTGTCGCTGTTGTTGTCTGGCTGTTCGGGGACAATTCCCGTCTTCTTGAAAGCTCGGACCACAGTTGAGACTGATATATCAGCCCATGCATTTACGATCCACTGACAGATGGTGGCGTATGTCGCCCGGCGCTGTCTCCCCGCACGTATGAAAGAGAATCGTTGTTTAATATTTCCCAGTATGCACAGCGCGAAAAATGGAGTCGGCGGCTGTTTCTCGTAGTTGCGAGACCTTGCGAATTTAATATTGAGCCATATATAAGGCGCACTGTGTTATAAGGCGCATGGTCAGCTTTTGAAAAAAATTTAGACTTTTAGGTGCGCCTTATAGTGCGGAAAATACGGTAGTTATAGTTTCATTTATTACCCTTTATCAAGCAAAGTTGTTTTTTTAATGTCAAATAAACAAGCTAAACAATCTTTTTTTCCCGATGCACACATTTTCAACCAGATTTGATTTGGATAAAGCAAAATATAGAAATAATTCTATGAATCATACCTCAAGCAACATGAGCAGCAGCACTCTGCATATTTCACATCTTGCTATAATGTCCAGAAAAGCACCTGTAAGACAAGTACAACCCCAAAAGATTATATGCATTGCACATGAAACTGAAAGGGAGGATGTAAACAAGCGTATGCAAATGATCCTAACCAACAGGGGTGCTCGTCCCTGGAAGATGCAGTCCTTTCTCCTGGCAAGTAAGCTGCATTTCTGTAAAAACTGACAAAGCGCCATCGTAGTCACCTACACACACAAAAAAAAAGAAGCAAAGTCACCTATTAGATAAGCCAAATGGCCAAAATATTGGAATACACATTTATTCAACAATAATAATTAATCTGATGTTTGACTACCTATCTAATTTCAAATAAAATTTATCGACCTAACACATAGGCATAGGAAACAGTGACGCCAAGTGGGTAAAGGATGACATGAAACTCACGTGTGAGAATTTTACAAGAAGCCATTTCCCCCATCGACAGTAGAGCTTCCACTGGCATCTGCGTTTGCAACTCTGCAGCTCTCTGGTAATGAACAATAGCTTCACCTGGTCTATTCATCTCCTATAAAAAAAGCATCATATTCAAATGAATTATATTATGTCAATTATATATTGTACCAAGTGAGAGAAGATAGCTTACTTTGAGTGCATTGCCAAGTTCTAGACAGAGACTGGCTGCCATAACTGGCTGGTTCATTTCAACATACACCTGTACAAATAACATGATCCAAGAGTTCCTTTTAAATGAAAAAAAAAAAGAAACTTTGCACAATATAAATTTATGCTAAGACAGGAAAAAAAAAATGATTTCAAAGTGAACCTTTATGGCAAAACTGTAACAGTTCAGTGCTGCCTGGAGATGCTCATCAAAGCCTGGTGCCTGCAGAGCGCGATTCTCCTTCTCAGAGGAGAGAAAAAGCCGTGCAGCATCAGTTAGTGCTAACGCTTCTCCAGGGGCATTAAAGAGAGTCTGCTCACACCTGCAGGTAAATGACAAGTTTGTCATACATGAATCGCGAGCTGCTGCCTACCGTTTAGGACGACATAAGCTTACAAGTACAAAGAGTTTGACACCAGAACTGATTATTTCTATTCACATTATTTTGTATTACAATTTTCATTCATGAACAAAGGACTTCCAATTTGCTATCTATACAGGGTTCGTACACCCTTTTTATGTTGTTTGAGGTGACTTAGTGCTGCCTGTAGGAAAAACTTAGCAAGTATGATCAATCCTAGGCCAAATATTAAACCACCAGCTGAATGGGGCATAACAAGTTTTAAACAATTGCCTCATTTCATTTATGTTTGCTGCCGTCTCTGTTTGGCTCATGTTGAATCAAATTTATTTTTAGTTCTTTATAGTTATTTGTATTACACACAGCTATCAGTTACGTCAAACTGTAGAGCTATTCATTGATTTATGCCATATTGCTCCTTGTAAATTGCACAATGTGATATCAATTCCTACACTTTCAAATAAACAGTCACTTATTTAATAACATTCACTTAACAAAACTGTTCCATATTACCAGAAGGAACATAAACCTAACTTAGCAAAACACCAAGGTAAAACCAAAGGCCAAATTGTTTACGACTTTCATTCAGTTACTTCATCTTTTCTATCATTTTTTTTCTCCAAACCTTCAAGAATTTTCTTATTTTCTTTTGATCCTCTTCTCAAACCGTTTGATTTTGAAAGGAGGTACAGTTTTAGCTGCAGCTTTTCTGCATTGCTTTCAGCAGATTTTATGAGCAAAGCCTAGCATTGGCATTTTGTTATAATTGATCTGTTCTGGTGCAGATTTACCAATGCACATGTATGGAGCGATGACGCTTCACATGGTATAAAAAATACCAAATAATGCATGGACTTGCTCCCTCATATCTTTCAGATATGATATCGAATTTGATTTCCCCATATGTTACAGTCCGGAGCCTTTGCTCTGAAAATGCTGCTCTACTGGTGATCCACAGAGCCAAGAAAAGATCTGCAGGTTAGAGCTCGTTCTCAATTCAGGCCCCGTGCTGTGGAATGCTTTGCCCCCTGAGATTCAATCTGCAACCTTAGAGGAACTGTTTATATCCAGGCTTAAAACACACTTATATTCTATAGCTTATGAATGACCCTTATTTCACGTTGACAATATCTGTGCATTGTTATTGCAACATCCATTGCAGCCTGGTCATCCCAGAAGGGGATTACCTCATGTGCGGACCTTTCTCAAGGTTTCTTCATCTTCCTCATGTTGAGGTTTTTGAGTTTTTCCTTGCCCTCATGTATGTTTCAGACCAGGGAATGGTGTAATTAATGGTGTGTCGTTTGCAATAATCAGTGGTCTGTGCAGCCCTTTGAGACTTCTTGTGATTAAGGGCTATAAAAATAAACATGACTTGACAGAGCCCTACAAAGCAATGCGATAGCAGCAGCGTCATTTTATCATCTATTTTTTTCCTTAATGCGTGCTCTGTCAAGTCAGATTGTCCAGAAACATATGGAAATAGTTTGAAACATTTTCAAGAACTTCACACAAAATTCAAGCATTTTTTTAACCTTGACAAAACAACATTAAAATTCAAGCATTCTCAAGGATTTCAAGCACCAGTACTAACTTTATGGTGAGTCACGAACGTGGCCCTCTAATAAAACCTTAACTAGCCAGAAATTCTTTAAAATTAAAATTTTAACTGGCATGACAAAAACATACATCATCAGTGTCTTTAATACCTTAACAATCATGTACAATTTACCTAAAATCCCAATCCAAGACGCAACCTAAGTAAATTGAATGCTGTTCTTGACAATATCTGTTTATTATTTGTTATTGTAACATACATTGCAGCCTGGTCATCCTGGAAGAGGGATTACAACATGTGCAGTCACTTCTCAAGGTTTCTTCATTTTCCTTATGTTGAGGTTTTTGAGTTTTTCCTTGCCCTCATGTATGTTTTAGATCAGGGAATGGTGTAATAAAAGTCAAGTCAAGTCAAGTCATGTTTATTTGTATAGCCCTTAATCACAAAGAGTCTCAAAGGGCTGCACGGATCAAAGACTATTGCAGACTACAGACTATTATGACACCATCCCCTCATCTAAAACCTACATGAGGGCAAATAATACACATATTATCAACATAAAATATAGGTTATTCATATGCTATAGAGTAGAAGTGTGTTTTAAGCTTAGATTTAAACATTTCTGCTGAGGTTGCAGATCGAATCTCAGGGGTAAGAGCATTCCACAGCACCGGGGCCCGGGTGGAGAACGCTCTCGAACCTGCGGATCTCTTATTGGCTCTTGGGATCACTAGTAGACCAGCATTTTCAGAGTTAAGGCTCCGGACTGGAACATAGGGGGAAATTAATAAAAAATAGCTTTGAGGGTAGCTTTTAAATGTTGTGCAGGAATATTAGACCTTATTGTACATTTATTTTTTTATATATAGAACGTTTTGTTTGATTTCAGCATCTGAAAAGTGCTATATAAATAAATTTAGATTTGGCAGTAGATGACCTGGTGCGGAATACGGTCTTAGGCTACCCTCTGCCGGACTAAACTGGTCGTACAAGCATGCGCTCTTATTTGCAGAACACACAAAGTTTTTTTATTCTAGCAAGAATCTTTTTTTTTTTGCAATCAAATGCCGGCAGATGAGTGTAGCATAGGCATCTTGGATAAAAAAAACAACCAGACAATAGTTTGGAGCCTTACATAACTTGTCAAATTTGATCACAATCTGAAAAACTAAACTTATTTTGAACATTTTCCCAAGGGTAGTTTTAGGCGTTTCCATAGTGGCCATTTGGAAACGGCTAATTTTCAATACTGAAACTTTTGCAGATGTGTATTTTATTTCGGCCACTATTTTTAGACATTCTTAAGGAGTTGTAAACATTTTAATTCTCTTTCTGCGTCTCTATCACTATTGTGACCACTTGCGCATAAAAACAAATCCTAGTTGCGTTACGCATACTCATTTCAGGGTCTAAGTTGAATACAATAGTGAGATTTATGGAATTTTTCTGACGGCCACCAGCGGTGCTGGAGTATAAAATGTAAGATTAAGACCAGTAGATCATGTGCGCCAAGAAAGACTGCAACCTCTATGTTTAAGCATACATTGTAAAGTTACGGTGCGTTCCGATAATGAGGAAGACGCCCTTGATGGCGATAGTTATGAGGAGGAAGTTGAGAACGATCTGCCGTGAATTTTACATTTAAGGGATGCTTTTTTTTTTAACAGGTACGTTTGATACATTGCGAGGGTGATGCTAACTAGCGTGTTGGCACCTTTCTAAGTCTTTCTTCGTAAATATGTGTAACCATGTATAATATGTATTTGCAACTGTATATTTTTGTAATGTATTTATTTTATCATTTTCCATTCATGATGCCGACTGAGATTCTAGGTTTGTGCACTATCTAAGAAGTTACAACCGCGGAACTTTCAGGATGGTCGGGGTTAAACTTGTGATTGAGTCACGAGTTCTAATGTGGGCACACGCGGCTTATACATGGGTGCGGCTTGTGTAAGTACAAAAGTGGCAAAACACCTAAAAAGTGGTGGGTGCGGCTTATAATCAGGTGCGCTCTATAGTCCGGAATTTACGGTAAATATTTTACACGGTTGGAGACACCAGACTCTCATGGATGTAAGGAGGCCATGGTTGCGTACTACCATTGAATGTGATGGCTTCAAGACGACATCTGTTATGGTTTTCGGGTATTTTGTTTAAGACTGATGGTGATGTTTCTGTGATTAGTATATTTTGAAATAGTCAGCAGATTTTG
This sequence comes from Urocampus carinirostris, assembly GCF_059441175.1. NCBI lineage: Eukaryota > Metazoa > Chordata > Actinopteri > Syngnathiformes > Syngnathidae > Urocampus > Urocampus carinirostris. Next base: position 38,945,225 of record NC_142356.1, on the reverse strand, counting down.
AATCCCAAGAGTTTAGGATTTCCAATGATATGTGGCATGATTTATTTCAGTGACTGATAACATCATACAGACACATATTTGCGTCTCAACAGTTAACAGTTGAAGTTAAGGGTTAAAAGCGGGTTGCAGCATTTGGAAACTTAAGGTTGCAATCATGTCTTACCAGCTCAGTAGCCTAGATGGTAGGGAGCCCACTTTGAGACTGGGAGGTCGCTGGTTCGCGCCTCGGCCGAGTCATACCTAAGACTTATAACATTGGTAAAATGGCGGCGTCCTCTGTTGGCTGCGGCTGCATCGGCTCGCTACAACGGGTCAGGTGTATCGACATTTCGTTCTTACAACGGGTCAGGTGTATCGACATTTCGTTCTTACAAAGAATGACAATACAAAGGAAATTATTATTATTATTATTATTATTTGAACCAGGAGATGGCGGCGCATTTCTTCATTGCGCTCGAATAAACTCTTTATTTTTTTTTTCATCTTTTTGGGCGTTTGTTCCCCCAACAGTCATGATAAAAGTAAGAAAAAAGCAGATAGACGCAATGATAAATAAAGCAAAAGGGCTCTTTAAACTCAGTTGGGTATTGTCAACACATGATTAATAGAGAAAATATTCAACTTTCAACGTTTTAAGGACAATTCAAACTACGCACCACACCTTAAAATACATGATCGATTCTTCTCCAAGATTATTTTTTTTTAAATGACCCTTAGAAATTTTAAATATAAATCATTCAGTGCCCTTATAAAATCCAGATGTTTTAGTGATTGACTGAACCTATTTTAACCCTCCATCTAGTAAACAACCTGGTAATACGTACTAAAAATAATAGTGACAACATAGTTATAACACAATAGGCCAGGGGTCTTCAACATGGTGCCTCCAGGCACCAGGATGTCCCCTAAGTACACCTAAAATGCCTGTGGACATTTTGTGAAAATAGCTCACCAGGCCTGGGCTATTGTGATTTTCTAGTAGAATAATATTGTTAGTGGTCAACTGAGTATTTAACCCTAGTTTTATAATTAACCTGGTAAAAACGTAGAAACAACATAGTAATTACATGATAAGTTGTTATTTTAGAAATGCATATAAAACTGGGTGCCCCTTGTGCTAATTAGTAACAAAAAATAGCTCTCAGCTTGAAAAGGGCCATTGCAATAGACTGTTATTTTCAAAATACATAATAAAGTGGTAACCCAGTGTGCCAAACAGAAAAATAAAGTAGCTCTAAACATGAAAAAGGTTGGTGACTAGTGTTCCCTCTAAGCTGCGCGCGTGCGCAATTGCGCACTGCCTGCACATTCTCAGCGCACAAGAAAATCTATCCAGCGCAATGTTCCCTCTAAAATGCGTGTGTGAGTTTTTCGAGAACCGAATTCTTCAGCTCGGCTCACTAAGATGGCTCTTTTCGGGTCCTAAACGGCTCTTCAGGTTGTTTTTGCTTCTTTCATCCCTATATGACAAAATATTATGTAGAATTATGCACGAAATGACTTAAAGGAAGGGGGAATAGAACAAAAAAGAAGTAGTGAAAAGCTGAGAGAAAAAGAAACAAAAGGAAGAGAAAAAAGAAGGAAAAATTCAGAAAAAAAGCCAGAAAAAAGAAAAGAAAGAAACAAAGGAAAAAAAGTAAATAGAGAACAAAAAGAAAAAAGGAAAAGATAAACACAATGAGATTTTTTTTAAAAGGGATTAAAAATATAGAAAAAACAGGGAAAAAGAAGAAACAGTTTGTGTTGCATTCAAACAATTTCCAATTATACCAAGTCAATCTTGTTGCCAACATTGTACTTCCACTAAAAATGTGATTAAATACAGTTGTGTATCGTGCAACCGACTAAATAAGCCCCCAAAATGTTAGTATTATGCGATAAAAGATACCAGGAAAAAAAAGAAATGGAAGTCTTGTGAAAGAATTGTTGTAAAAACAAATTATGTTTGTAGGCCGTACAGCCTTTGCAATAATACATTAGTCAATTCATTCAAAAGTGAAATTTTTTTTGCATTGCCGGAAACTCCGCAAAATGCAACGTGATGTCAAGTTTTGGACATGTTTGATAATGATTTAGTTGCCACACTTGGGATTGCTGTTGCTCACTGTTGTTTCAAGTGTTGCTCACTGACTTTGTGTGAACGCTCAGACCCGTGGAAAATTAGAGGGAACATTGTTGGTGGCCCCTGCCCCAATGAGGATTTGATATAGTGTTAACTGAGAATCAGGATCAGTTGTGATTTGGGATACGACTGCTCTTGCGGAACAAAACTGAAGAAAGTTTCTTCACATTTTCTTTCGTCAATGAGATCAAAAAGTTAACCAAGGTCCTGACTCTAAAGGCAAAATTTGTATGTTGAACCTTTTCTATACAGTTTGCCTGCATGAAAATAATCACTACCACAAAAAACAATCCAGAAAGTCTTTGTCCTAGAGTCTTACCGGGCCATTGCCAAGTTGCAGAAGGCAGCATACTGAAGACAGTCCTGCTGCTTTAGCTCCTTGGCTAGCTGGCCTGCAAATTAAAATTGATGAATACCGACAAAGCAAACCTAATCCAGTGGGGTATTGAATAAGAAAAGATAAGATAGACAGGAAATTGCTGAATATGGACGTAACAAAACTAATCTAGTGGAGTAGTCCGTACATTAAAGGCATACACTGTTTTCATTATTTAAACACCAAAACTTACCAAATTGCTCACTTGCCTCTGCGACATTTGGCTTCCGAAGAAAACGTCTGCAACGGGGAAAAATACATTTGTAAATTTCAAATCTACCTAGAATGGGTACCATGTTTAGACAGCTTCAACAAGCGTCAAGCAAAGTATATACTGATTACCAAGTGTCCATTGATTGGAAAGAGATAAGACATAGCACTCCAAGATAAACATGTAATAAAAGACTTGTAAAGAAAGAATAAGATATAACAAGATAATTAGGATAGATAGGAAATATTTACAACGTAGTGCTTGAAGGAATGAGTGGAGAGGTGTTGTGAAAGGATAGTGGGATGTTTGGACACGATCTAAGGGATGGGCAGGGCACCCGTATGATGTGGCAGGGGTAAACCAGTGAAAGCTGTCGGGCTCTGCTGTTGAACAGAAGAGTGTATTGTGTCACCCTGACCCGAGTGACATGGCCGCTTTCTTGTCTCTCGTTTCATCTGGAGGGACGAAAGCATGACCAGCTTGGATTCCGAAATTTCGTGTGTGTTTTCTGCTACTTTTTCCCATTTTAAAAATTTTCTTCATTTTTGTATGTGTTTGTCTGGCTGTCGGTCACCCCTCTTGAGGGATATGACCAGGGTAGATAGATAGATATAGCTTGAAAACTAGTCCAAGTTGTAAATCCGTTAGAAAAGTGTTGAAAAAACAATCAAAAATACTGGTAGTGCAATGGTTATGGTTAGGGCAACACTGTAATATATATATATATATATATATATACACACATTTTTCCTTGCCCGCATGCTGGTTTAAGATCAGGTAATTGTGTAATTTTGTAACTGTAATCCTGTGCAGTCCTTTGAGACATTTTTGTGATTAAGGGCTATATAAATAAATTTGACTTGACTTGACATGACATTTTTACAACACATAGGGAATATATTTATGTCAGTTTTGTGTACTTGTTCAGGACGGCGATGGCTCTGAGGAAGACATTGTCTCTGCTATTGAAATATTATATTAATGCGGCTACATACTAAATAGAAAAATTTAAGTTATAATCTAATTTCTACATTACGTTTTTTTTTCAATTAACAAAATACACGAAACACACGAGCAGGTATACATAATAATCAGGATGAAAATAAGCAGGTGACCTCTAGCTAGCTAAGCCTGCTTGATAGCCACATCAAAAATTGCTATTTATAATATACTTAACCAAAATTGCACTTACTTTTTAAGTTTATTCGATACAGCACGGTATCTGGCCAAAAAGTCACCTTCTGCTGCCATTGTTACCGCAGGAAAATTGGAAAAAAATTCTGTTCGGAAACGCAGCGACGGAAAAAGGGGTTGTGTTTAGCCCTTCTCTCCTTCTGCGTATCTCCTTAGCATGCGTTACATGGCCCGTTACCGCCATCATCTGGCACAAAGCGTAACTTCAAATGTCACTAAATCAAACACGTATTATGTTGTTGAAAATCTAAGGTAACAAACAGTCCATCAGGGGCGATCTTAACTTCAGAGCAACAACCACATACAAACATCTTTCAGTCATTAAACATATTGATTCAGTCATTTAAACATGTATTAAATAATAAAAGAATACATAAATTATCTTCATCCATGTTCTTAATTACAAGCTGTTTTATTCCCATTTAGGAATTAAATAATAAAATTAGGTTGACTGGACCAAGCCAGTGGAGTATTTCCGACGTTGCGTTGTTGTTTTTTGTTTTGTTTTTATTTTAATGAAGCGTTTTTCATCACATACAAGCCTATCCTGTCATTTATAAGGGAAAAAAGTTTTAAAATGCTATAGTTTTGGAGGGTGCTTGGGTTGAATTTGGAGGTGCTTAAGCACCCAAAATAATGGTCTGGTTACGTCTATGTGCATAAATACTAAATAAATCTCATCTCATCTCATAAACCGAAATCTACATTTCTCAAATCCTTACCTGAAATACATGAAAGAAAAGCAGGGGATTATGGGAAAAGCGGTAATATGGTCAATGACAACAAAATGTAAGCACGCATTACCGGCAAATAAAAAGATCTCGCTCCTCTAAAATAAAAGTATTATTTTTCTTATTTTACAAAGTTTAAATTTTTTTTGTTAAAAGAAAATACCCCCTAAAGTGTACTAGATTTTCATTCGTTTTTTAAATCTAAAATAAGAAAATAATAATCAAAATACGCCAAGTATCCGAAAGTAAAATAATTCTTGAAATTATTTTCAAAATAAGAAAAATACATCCGCCACAAGAACCAATCTTTTCTTGAAATCGTATTTGACTTGATGAATTTATATTTATTTATTTTTATAATAATTATACAATAAGTTACACAATTATACATTGATGTATAAGAACAAACCCGTTTTACAGGAATATGTCTGTATTTAACAAGTGAAAGTACTGTATACTGCACCTGTAAACACTAATTGGCTTATTTATAACCAATAACTACTCCCAGAGACTGTTTAGCCCGGGGGTCGGCAACAAGCAGCTCTGAAGCTACATGTGGCTCTTAAGGCACTCCCTAGTGGCTCACTGTTTAAATGTTTAAACATAAAAATAATATTGCTTGTGTAGGAAGGCAAACATGACACAAATAATGTTTTCCACTAAATTGTGGAAATATGGAGGCCTGCCTCACTGAGATAAGAAATATGGATGTCACTTAACTTCTTGCGCCTCAACCCTGAAAAAAATTGAACTGATAATTATTGGTCCTTCTCAGTGCCCTGACTTTTTTTCAAACACTGCTATAAACCTTGACAAATGTAATATCACCCAGAGTGACTTGGTCAAAAATGTAGGTGTTACATTTCTGTGTCACATTTGACCCTAATTTGTTCTTTCAGTTACACGTTAAGAATATCACTAGACAGCTTTGTTTCCATCTTCTCAACTTTGCAAAAATTCGTCCTAGGCTGCCCCTGCCTAATGCTGAGAGGATAACTCATGTCATGAGGACAAGATAGTTTGATCACATTATTACTGGCTCCCTGTCAGTTTAAGATGGGATTTTAAGGTTCTGTTGCTATTATATAAAATTATGAATGGACTTACCCTCTCTTATCGTTCAATTTGATTACCCCCTATGTTCCTGCTCGAAGCCTTCTCTCGGAAAATACTGGTCTACTACTAATCCCAGAGCCATGGTGAACACAAACTTTAGCTGAATTCTTTTCACTGTTTTTTTTGTTCAATATACTTTAATCAAGACACACACACTCTTGGATTTACAGCGGCTTGCAAAACTATTTTGCCCCTTTTGACCTTTTGCCAAACTTCAGACTTCAAACATAAAGATATAAAACTGTAATTTCTTGTGAATTATCAACAATAAGTGGGACACAATCATGAAGTGGAACACACTTTATTGGATATTTTAAAACTTTTTTAACAAATAAAAAACGAAAAAGTGGGTGTGCAAAATTATTCAGCCCCTTTACTTTCAGTGCTGCAACCTCTGTCCAGAGGTTCAGTAAGGATCTCTGAATGATTCAATGTTGATCTAAATGACTAACGATAATAAATGGAATCTACCTGTGTGTAATCAAGTCTCTGTATAAATACACCTGCACTGTTATAGTCTCAGAAGTCTGTTTAAAACGCAGAGAGCGACATGAAGAACGAGGAACACACCAGGCAGGTCCGAGATACTGTTGTGGAGAAGTTTAAAGCTGGATTTGGATACAAAAAGATTTCCCAAGCTTTAAACATCCCAAAGAGCACTGCGCAAGCAATAATATTGAAATGGAAGGAATATCAGACCACTGCAAATCTACCAAGATTGGAACTTTCAGCTCATGCAAGGAGAAAACTGATCAGAGATGCAGCCAAAAAGCCCATGATCACTCTGGATGAACTGCAGAGGTCTACAGCAGAGGTGGGAGTATCTGTCCATAGGACAACAATAAGTCGTGTATATATATATATATATATATATATATATATATATATATATATATATATATATATATATATATATATACACTGCATACGGAAAGTATTCACATTTACCTACTGTAAACTGTATGAACATTGAAATAAAGTAAACAAGATAAAAATGTGAGTGTAATTCATTTATTAATTTATGACTTATACTTCAGGATTGTCACATATTCACATTTCAGAAATTCTCATAGACACACTCAAACAGGCCCTCTTCCTGCTTGGGTGTGCTCTGTACCACCTAAAAAGACATACACATTTTTTATTTTTTTTTATCGTTAACATTTCATTGAGTGATAAATCCCCCCAAAACGCCACACTGACCAGTTTGTGTTCACTTTCTGGTTTCTCCTGCTTGAACTCAGCATCAGAGGCTGAGCGGTCCAGCACATCATAAATGGAGCGAGGTCGCGGCTCAAGACTCTAAAAAAATATATTTTTCTGATGAAATAAGAGATAACTAAAAACAATATGATTGTGCCTCATCCCTCTTACGGCATAAAGGGATGTGGAGGAAGCTTTTATCTTGTCATCTTCGTATTTGTCCGCTCGCAACTGTTCTTGGTTCTGCTTTTGATCCTTGCGAGGACTGCCATATTTTGGGGTTTGTTTTTTCTGCAATTTGAAAGGGGGAAAAAGTACATCAGCAGCAATACAATACCTGGAATCTGTACTCTTCTTTTTTTACATCTGACATTATAGCAACAAACCCCCAGGATACTGTGCTTTGTGTCATTTTCACTTTTCGGTTGGGTGCAAGATGTTTTTTCAGCCTCTCTTTAAGATATTTTCCTTACTGTATAATGTACAGTGCATCCGGAAAGTATTCACAGCGCTTCACTTTTTCCACATTTTGTTATGTTACAGCCTCATTCCAAATTGTATTAATTTAATCTCTAATCTCAAAATTCTGCACAAAATACTCCATTATGACAATGTGAAAAAGTTTTTTTTTTTTACTTTTTTTGAATTGATTAAAAATAGAAAATTAAGAAATCACATTTACATAAGTATTCACAGCCTTTGCTTAATACTCTGTTGATCCACCTTTGGCAGCAAATACAGCCTCAAGTCTTTTTGAATATGATCCCACAAGTTTAGCACACCTATCTTTAGGCAGTTTTGCCCATTCTTCTTTGCAATAAGTCTCAAGCTCAATCAGGTTGGATGGGAGATGTTTGTGCACAGCCATTTTCAGATCTCTCCAGAGATGTTCGATCGGATTCAAGTCTGGACTCTGGCTGGGCCACTCCAGGACATTCACGGAGGGGTTCTGAAGCCAATCTTTTGAGATCTTGGCTGTGTGCTTTGGGTCGTTGTCCTGCTGAAACATGAACCTTCGCCCCAGCCTGAGGTCAAGAGCGCTCTGGAGCAGGTTTTCATCCAGGATATCTCTATATATTGCTGCATTCATTTTTCCTTCTATCCTGACTAGTCTGCCAGTTCCTGCTGCTGTAAAACATCCCCACAGCATTATGCTGCCTCCACCATGCTTCACTGTAGGGATGGTATTGGCCTGGTGATGAGCGGTGCCTGGTTTCCTCCAAACATGGCGCCTGGCATTCACACCAAAGAGTTCAATCTTTGTCTCATCAGAACATAGAATTTTGTTTCTCATGGTCTGAGAGTCATTCAGGTGCTTTTTGGCAAATTCCAGACGGGCTTCCATGTTCCCTTTACTAAGGAGTGGCTTTCGTCTGGCCACTCTACCATACAGGCCTGATTGGTGGATTGCTGCAGATATGGTTGTCCTTCTTGAAGGCTCTCCTCTCTCCACAGAGGAACGCTGGAGGTCTGACAGAGTGACCATCGGGTTCTTGGTCACCTCCCTGACTAAGGCCCTTCTTGCCCGATCGCTCAGTTTAGAAGGCCGGCCAGCTCTAGGAAGAGTCCTGGTGGTTCCAAATGTCTTTCATTTACGAATAATGAAGGCCACTGTGTCATTGGGACCTTCAAAGCAGCAGAAATTTTTCTGAATCCGTCCCCAGATTTGTGCCTCAAGACAATCCTGTCTCGCAGGTCTACAGACCGTTCTTTTGACTTCATGTGTTTGTGCTCTGACATGCACATTCAACTGTGGGACCTTATATAGACAGGTGTGTGCCTTTCCAAATCATGTCCAATCAACTGAATTTACTGCAGGTGGACTCCAATTAAGCTGTAGAAGGATCTCAAGGATGATCAGTGGAAAAAAGATGCACCTGAGCTCAATTTTGAGCTTCATGGCAAAGGCTGTGAATACTTATGTAAATGTGATTTCTTAGTTTTCTATTTTTAATAAATTCAAAATAAGTAAAAAAAAACTTTTTCACATTGTCATAATGGAGTATTTTGTGTAGAATTTTGAGATAAGAGATTAAATTAATACAATTTGGAATGAGGCTGTAACAAAACAAAATGTGGAAAAAGTGAAGCGCTGTGAATACTTTCCGGATGCACTGTATGTCAAATGTAGCCAGCCATATTATTTTATGTGGCCCGCGAGGGCTTATAATGATAATAATAATAATAATAATAATTTCCTTGTATTGTCATTCTGTGTAACAATGTACACAGAACGAAATGTCGATTGCACCTGACCCGTTGTAGCGAGCCGATGCAGCCGCAGCCAACAGAGGGCGCCGCCGACCACTTTTTAAGTCTTAGGAATGACTCGGCCGGGGCGCGAATCACCGACCTCCCAGTCTCAAAGCGGGCGCCTTACCATCTAGGCTACTGAGCTGGTATCTGATTGTCTAAAAAAAGAAGTTGTCAAGTTGTCAAGTGTGCTTTGACCAAAAACTACATTTCCCAAAACGCTTTTCAACTATGATTTTCCTTTGTTGTTCGGATCAGCAATTTCAGTTTAATATATCATATAGTAGGGCAGCACGGCGGAGTTTGTATGTTCTCCCTGTGCTTGCGTGGGTTTCTTCCGGGCACTCCGGTTTCCTCCCACATTCCAAAGACATGCATTTCAGGTGGATTGGCCGGTCCAAATTGTCCCTAGGTGTGAATGAGCGAGCGAGTTGTCTGTCTCTGTATGCCCTGCAACTGGCTGGCAAGCAGTTCAGGGTGTCCCCTGCCCACTGCCCGATGATTGCTGGGATGGGCTCCAGCACGCCCGTGACCCTATTGAGGAGAAGCGGTGCAGCTAAAGAGATGAGATGATACATTTATTTAAATACCATTCATTTACATTTACTTACATCACATCAGGCCATTTGAAGCACAGTAATTTTGCAATTGTGGCCCTTGGTGAAAATTAGTTTCACATTCGTGTTGTATGACATCAACAAATTGTTTTGTGTCAAAAACATACAAATTGCGAATTTTGCAGTGTTTGTGAGAATGACAATCAATGTCTCGAAGATGCAGTTCTGCTATAGGTAAAGATCATATAAAATGCGGCATCATGAAAAGGCTTATATGCTATTGGCTGAACTACCTCCTATAATCCCTTTCTCTTCATTTAGTTCAGAATCTTGTGTGCCTTGTAAAACCTTTGCAGGTCGTCGATACAATACTGTTTTACGTGTTTTTTTGCCACTCTATTTATTCGCTCCGGATCCCAAGACTTGCAGTGATGCTAAAGGGAGAAGCAAAAACATGATAGCCATGGAAACGAAGCTACTGTATTTAAGTTTGTTGAATGTAATGGTAGACAAAAGCCCACAGGGTTCTCACAACATTCCGAAAAGCAAGTAAGCCTGTCTTACCCAAGTTCCTCTGAAGACATACACAGAGCTGAGCACGCTAAAAAGCAGCAACACACCGCTGAAGACAGCCACCACAATGATATTTGTGTAGTCCACCATGTCTAGATCCCGATAACCTTCATCTGGAATAATGTAATCATCCGTAGATTATTTAGAAACCAGATTTATACAATAAGTTAATAAATGTGACTTGAAGGCGCAAAATGTTTCTTTGTATAATGGCTTGTAAGAAAAACACAATCTTGTCCTATTGACAATAATATTTTTTTTGACTGTACAATACTTTATCTATCTATCTATCTATCTATCTATCTATCTATCTATCTATCTATCTATCTATCTATCTATCTATCTATCTATCTATCTATCTATCTATCTATCTATCTATCTATCTATCTATCTATCTATCTATCTATCTATCTATCTATCTATCTATCTATCTATCTATCTATCTATCTATCTCTCTCTCTCTCTATCTATCTATCTATCTATCTATCTATCTATCTATCTATCTATCTATCCATCTATCTATCTATCTATCTATCTATCTATCTATCTATCTATCTATCTATCTATCTATCTATCTATCTACCTATCTATCTGAACAAATAAGTTTAATTATTCAGGTCTCTGAATTTTGGCAAAATTATCAGGGGGTGTGGTCTCCATCGAGGGGGCATGGAATCACGAGTTTTTGAAAATCAAATGGTAAATGGTCTGCATTTATATAGCGCTTTTCAAGTCAATGAAGACCTCCCAAAACCTAAAATATCAAGATTTTTTTTTTCCCAGATCTTTTTTTTCAATTTTCAGATTTTGGGAGGATTATTAGGGGGCGTGGTCCCAGTTAGGCAGGCATACAATAATTATGGAATTAAAAAGAACAAAAATCAAAATTCAAGATGAAAAAAATATTTTCAGCTCTAGTTTTCAAGTTTCATACATTTGGCACGTTATGGAGTGTTGTCGCAGTTAAGCCATTGTGAAATCTTGATTTTGAAAAAAAAATGTGACATATTAAAGCTGCACCCACACGGTCAAAACGACAGAATTCATGTCTTGAACCGTCTTCTTATGGTTCAGATCCTACTTCTCAGATAGGACGCATTGTGTTAAATACAGTGAAATGACATCTGAGCCCTTTAGTGTTACCTGTTGTGTTCCGCAGGGTTCAGTAATTAGCCCCCTTCTTTTTAGCATTTACATCCTTCCATTAGGTGATATCATTCGCAAGGATAATATCAGTTTTCATTGCTACGCAGATAACACTCATCTCATCCTCTATCTTCCGATAGAGGAATATGCCAGACTAAACTGTGGAAATTTGGAGGCCTGCCTCACTGTGATTAAAGAACGGATGTCACTCAACTTCTTGTTCCTCAATCCTGAAAAAACCCAAAATGTTAATTATTGGTCCATCTAAATGCCGTTACCTGTTCTCAAAAACTGCTCTGAATATTGACAACTGTAATTATAGGCCAGTGTCAAATGTGCCATTTTTTGCAAAATTACTTGAAAAGGTCACTGCACAGCAGTTAAATTACTTCATGTCAGAAAATAACCACTTTGAAACTGTCCAGTCAGCATCTAGGGCAAATCACTCTACTGAGACAGCCCTGGCTAAAGTAACCAATGATCTCCTTTTAGCAATAGAGTCCGATGCCTCATCAATGTTACTGCTGCTGGATCTCAGTGCTGCTTTTGATACTGTCGACCACAACATATTACTTGTTCGTCTGGAATGCATTGATATCTCAGGAACTGTACTCTCATGGTTTAGGTCCTACCTGTCAGACAGGATGCAATGTGTTAACTATGGCAATCTGACCTCTAAACAATCTAACGTCCCCTGTGGTGTTACACAGGGCTCTGTACTTTGCCCCTTTCTTTTTAGTATTTATATGATCCCGCTTGGTGACATTATCCGCAAGTATAATATTAGTTTCCATTGCTATGCAGATGACACTCAACTGTATGTGCCACTGGAGGCAACTGGATAGTTAAGTTGTAGAAATCTGGAGGCTTGCCTTACTGAGATTCAAAGATGGATGTCACTTAATTTTTTGCGCCTTAACCCAGAAAAAACTGAAATGTTGATTATTGGTCCAGCTCACTGTCGTGAGTTGTTTTCAAACACTACCCTGAACCTAGACAAATGTAATATCACCCATAGTGACTCGGTCAAAAATCTAGGTGTTATATTTGATCCTGATCTGTCGTTTCAGTCACACGTGAAAAAATTTACTAGAATAGCTTTCTACCACCTCCGTAATATTGCGAAGATTCGTTCGATGCTGTCCCAACCAGATGCAGAGTTTTAATTCATGCGCTTTTTACTTCTCAGCTTGATTACTGTAATGTATTGCTTTCTGGTCTCCCGATGTCTAGCATCAAAAGTTTGCAGCTGGTTCAGAATGAAGCAGCTAGACTCATGACTAAGACAAAAAAGTTTGAGCATATTACTCCTGTATTGGCCAACTTGCACTGGCTCCCAGTCCACTTAAGATGTGACTTTAAGGTTCTCTTATTAACATATAAATGTTTGCATAGACTTGCACCCTCTTTTCTCTCTGATTTGATTTCCCCCTATAGTCCTGCACGGAGTCTGCGCTCGGAAAATGCCGGTCTACTGGTGACTCGGAGAGCCAATAAGTCTGCAGGCTCGAGAGCGTTCCCCATCCGGGCCCCGGTGCTATGGAATGCCCTGCCTCCGGAGATAAGATCTGCAACCTCAATGGAAGTTTTTAAATCAAGGCTTAAGACACACTTGGCATGGGAAGTTGCGTCGTGGCCGTCATAGACCTTCTGAACTAGTTTACAGGCTGGGGGCGTCGCTGCTGTCATGCTCTTTCCGGACAAATTTTCAACATGTTACTAAGTGTTTACTATGTTTGTGTACTGTAATGCTAAATGTAATTCACCCTGGTCAACCTGAAAGGGGGATACCACTTGTGAGGTCCCTTCTCAAGTCTCTTTTTCCTCACGCTGAGGTTTTTGAGTTGTTCATAAGATCAGGTAATTGTGTCAATGTAATCCTGTGCAGTCCTTTGAGACATTTTTGTGATTAAGGGCTATATGAATAAATTTGACTTGACTTGCCTTGATATCACCCAGAGTGATTCAGTCACAAATTTAAGTGTCATATTTGACCCAAATCCGTGCTGGCAAACACACATTAAGAATATTACTACAACAGCTTTTTTCCATCTTCGCAACATTGATAAAATTCATTCAATGATATCCCAGTCTGATGCGGGGATAATAATTCATGCGTTTGTTACCTCCCGTCTTGATTACTGGAATGTACTACTCTCCGGTCTCCCAAAGTCCAAAATCAAGAGCCTCCAGCTGGTACAAAATGCTGCAGCTAGGATTTTAAGTTCACCCCGGTTTTAGCTAACCTGCATTGGCTCTCTGTTCGCTTAAAATGTGATTTTTAAGGTTCTGTTGGTATTTTACAAAATCATGCATGGACTTGCTCCCCATATCTTTCAGATTTATTTTACCACTATGTACCAGTGTGGAGCCTTTGCTCTGAAAATGCTGGTCTTCTAGAATAGAATTTACTTTTATTGTCATTCTTTGTAACCATGCACACAGAACGAAATGTCGATACAACTGTAGCGAGCCAATGCAGCCGCAGCCAAACAGGGCGCCGCCATTTTAGATCCAACTGCTGTGTTGGGAGTCATTAGGTGACCAAACCCCCCAATTCCAACCCTTAATGCAGAGCGCTCAGCAGGGAGGCAATGAGTACCAATGTTGTAAGTCTTAGGTATGACTCGGACGAGGCTTGAACCAGCGACCTCCCAGTCTCGGAGCGGGCGCCCTACCATCTAGGCTACCGAGCTGATGTTCTAGGCTACCGAGCTGGTGTGTACTAGTCATCCCAAGAAGAATTCCGCAGGTTCGGGAGAGTTCTCCATTTTGGCCGAATGCTCTGCCCACTGAGATTCGATCCACAACCTCAGTGAAACTGTTTAAATTTAAGCTTAAAACACACTTCTATTCTATACCTTATCAATGACCTACTGTATGTGTATTATTTGTTATTGCAACATCCGTTGCAGTCTGGTCATCCTGGAAGCGGGATTAGCTCATGTGCGGTCCCTTCTCAAGGTTTCTTCATTTATCTCATGTTGAGTTTTTGAGTTTTGCCTTTCTCTCATGTAGGTTTCAGATCAGGGGATGGTGTAATAATAGTCTGTGGTTTGCTATAATCTGTGGTCTGTGCAGCCCTATTACATTCCTTGTGATAAAGGGCTACACAAATAAATGTGACTTGACTCAACTTTATAAGTGCTTCTTAATTATTTTCCGTCGTGCCCCCTCTCGGGAGAAGAAATCCTTCCGTGCCTCACCAAAATTCATTTCTTTACTTTTTTTAAGTGATCACATAGTATGCAGTACGTCACAAAAGTGAGTACACCCCTCATGATTCTGCAGTGATATCATAATGTTTAATTGAAAAACACTGAAGAAACATCGCATTGACACAATAAAAGGTATTCTGTGTCATGGCATTGCTGTGTCCAGCACTACATTATTGGCGGAACTTTAGGTTGGGGGTCCGGAATTTTTTTGAACGCCTCACTTGGGGTCTAGACCCAGGTTGATTTTGGGAACCACTTATTAACACTAATCTTTATTACTATTTTTTAAGTTATTATTATGAAATATATTTTATGGAGCACCAGTAGTAGCAAATTTGCTGAGTAGTGTTGGCTTTGGTAGCAAACACTTATATTTTCCTGACACTTATTCCACTTACTTTCCAAGGCCTACGGCAATCAAGTAAATCTTAACCAGATCACCCAGATAATTTACCAGATATGTGCTTGCGTGGGTTTCCCCCAGACACTCCGGTTTCCTCCCACATCCCAAAAACATGCATGTCAGGTTAATTGGCCGGTTCAAATTGTCCCTAGGTGTGAATGAGCGAGCGAATAGTCTGTCTCTGTGTGCCCTGCGACTGGCTGGCAACCAGTTCAGGGTGTCCCCTGCCCACTGCCCGAAGACAGCTGGGATGGGCTCCAGCACCCCTGCCACCCTACTGAGGGTCAGCAGTGCAGATTATGGATGGATGGATGGATGGGCACTACAAACACGGACATTTTTAATGATGTCTGTTGATGGTCCAGTCATTTATAATAAGGGCTTGCAGCCACCGGCTCCTACTGAGCTTTTAAAAATGCCTGTTTCTTTTCACGATTTAGCTACTCGATGGATTTGCATCATGTTCTGCATTCTGATTGGCTGAACAGTCCTGAAGGTAGAAGTTGCAGTGTCATCGATATGACACCGAGCTAAACCACCAGAGAAGGACTGGGGATTTCAAAAAATTGTGTTAATTTTGTGCACCTACACGAAACAAACTGTCAACGTAAATTGCGACTCTAAAGACGCATCTAATTATACAAATGTTTTCTCACTCTATTCAAACTTGTTCTGCTACTCTCGCTGTTTTTGGTAACAATGCACTGTGGTTATTTATTAATGTGTCTATTATTCGTAATAATCACACACCTCCACTTACCTCTCAGTCGTAAAAACCAGTAGGCTCTGGCCATTTTGTATTGGCATTGATATTCCCCAGAGGTCGTCAGCGTTCTTAGATGCATTATGGCCCTGTTGGTAACCGCGTGGTCTAGGGTAGCCGGCACCCGCTGCTTGAAGACCAGCTGGTCGTCCGGGTCAAAACACATTAGTAGATCACTGCTTTGGTTAGCCGGGACCATCACCTCGTAATGAACGGGAAGGTTTTCTCCCGTGAAAGCCACGAAGACAGTCTCCTGAAAAAATATTTCTGTGGGAAGCAGGCAAAAATGTGACATCATAATATGAAGCATAGCAATTTGGAAGTGGCTTACTTGGATCTTCAGCTTTGCCAGGTGAAGGAAGGGAAATAAAAACTGACATAAGACAAAGGTGGAAAAGTTGTCGTGAAGGCATATTAAAGAAAAAATAATCATGCATTTTTTATACCCTGCAGCGCTCAGCTAACAACTGAAACTTCCTGTTTCTGGGAAATGAACTTCCTCAAAAATGTCCGCTGCTCATTGGAAACCAACATAGGACAGGAAATGGACCAATGTGCAAATTCTAAATCAAGGGCTCTAACTTGCAGCCCCTGGGATAATAGTTTAAGGCCCCTGTTTGATTGATTTACTGTCACATTAATCCTTATTATTATTACTTTTGTTTAAATTATGTTTTGTGCAGGAAATGTACTTGATTACTTACCTATTTGCTGACTGTTGTATTGTTTTTGCTAGCCTATGTATTTTCTTACTAATTCTAATACGGTTTACTATATTGTTTGACGTATTTTGTTTAAGGAAAGGAAATATACAGTGATCCCTTCCTATAACAGGATTTTCTTTTCACGATTTAGCTACTTGATGGATTTGCATCGTGTTCTGCATTCTGATTGGCTAAACAGTCCTGAAGGTAGTAGTTGCAGTGTCATCGATATGACACCGAGCTAAACAACCAGAGAAGGACTGTGACCACGTAAAACGGGTAATTGAAGTGTTAAATCGTCTCTGCAAAAGTACATTACAATGCATTGAAACGATCAGCCAATAAATATAATAAGGGTTAGGGTTAGGGTTAGGGTTAGGATTAGGGTTAGGGTTAGGTTAGGAAGCAATCTTTCTTTCTCAAGGTCCCCCAAAAATTGGAGGCCCTTGAGAAAGTAAGTCTTTGCACTGGCCATTCAGGAAACTGGAGTGTTTCTTGTCTTACCTGCGTTTGTTTAGTCCATCTGGAAAGAGAGTGTTGAGTTTTCTTATCCAGTGTTTTTCTGCCTTGCGTCTTTCTTCTTGCGTCCAATTGCTGTTTGTTTGTAGGCTCCATATTTCTAGTGCCTGTAGTCCATGTTGTATGAAGTGGGCTACAAGGTGTGTGTTAGTTTGCCTGCTGTTCCTTATGTTGTAAATGTGTTGTGCTAATCTACATCTGATTGAATTTCCTGTCTCTCCTATATATTTAATGTCACAGTGTTTACACTTTATGACATATATACAGTTTTCCGTAGTAGGTGTGAGTGTTTGTTTAATTAGGTAGTTTGTGTTGGTGACGGTGTTCCTAACTGTGGTGGCTTGTTTGTAGAATGTGGGGCCCTGTGTTTGTGTTATGTTGATTTCCGGTAATTTACTTTTTACTAAGTAATCTTTGAGGTTTTTGTTTCTTTTTAAGGCTGAGATGATTTTGTAATCTTGGATTATGTCTGTGTTCTTTAGTGTCTGGTTTATATTTTGTCTAATTTTTTTATTAGCAGTTTGGCTAAATTCTGAGTAGGTACTTATTAGGGGGATAATTTTCTGTGTGTCCCGTTGCCCTGTGGTTAAAAATGTTTTACGGACTTGCCTGAGGAAAGATCTAGAGTATCCTCTTGGTCTCAGTGCCTTGAAAAGGGTTTGGGTAGCCTTTTCGAAGTCCGTATTCTGTGAGCAGATTCTGTGGAATCTGAGCAACTGTGATTTTATTAAGCCCCTGTAGGTGTGTTTTGGATGTAGGCTGTTTTTGTGTAAGAGCGCATGTGTGTCTGTGTCTTTGAAGAAGGCCTTAGTGTCTAAAGTTTGTGTTTGGGTGAATGAGGGTCCTTTGTAAGTGGTTGTGTCTAGAAAATCTATCTGGTGTTCATTTGTGGAATGTTTGACTGTAATTGTACAATGGTGTGTGTTGAGGGTTTGAATGAATTGGTTTACGGTTAGGGTTACGGTTAGGGTTAGGGTTGAATATAAAGTCCATTCATTTTCACGAAACTATTACAAGATACAGTTGTTTATACTGTACATCAAATGAACACCTTTAAAAATTTACGGCACTGACTCGTGAATTCCTCAACACGGATAGAGATGGATTGGACATACAACCGTCATGTCCTGTCAGCCAGTGTGGGACTACAGAATACAAAACAGATCGCAAAACTGGAAGTGATAAATTTGAAAGTAGTATTATTTTACTAAATTTTTCAAACCCTTCAAAACGCCTCTACCATCCATTTTCCTATCCAACGTCCGCTCCCTGGACAACAAACTGGACCATTTACAAGTGGAATTCACATCGAACCGCGAGTTGACGAACTGTTGTGCTTTAATTCTGACAGAGACATGGCTAAACTCATCTATCCCGAATGACGCTGTTAGCATTGTGGGGCTAACTGCTTTCCGCGCTGATAGAAGCGGCGAGCTCACCGGCAAAAGCAAGGGTGGCGGTCTATGCATTTATACAAACAACAACTGGTGTATAAATGCGAAGATAATCTCGAATCACTGCTCACGAGACATTGAACTTTTGACGGTGATCTGCAGACCCTTCTACCTACCGAGGGAGTTTAGCGCGACCATCATTACTGCCGTGTACGTGCCCCCCAGCGCTAATACGAAGGAGGCAATGAACGTTCTCTACCGAACTGTGAGTGAACTGCAGCATGCTTACACCGAGTGCATTTTTATTGCGGCGGGGGACTTTAACCAGGCCAATATGAAAACAGTTCTCCCGCATTTCCATCAGCATGTAAATTTTGCTACAAGAGGTAGGAACACATTAGACCTGGCCTACACAAACATCAAAGGTGCATATAAAGCAGCCCCCCACCCCCACCTTGGCTCATCAGATCACCTTTCTGTTATGCTAATTCCAGCATACAAGCCCCTGCTGACCAGAGAAAAACCTACAGTGAAGCAGGTGAGGGTGTGGTCTGAGGGGGCAATGGAGGCACTACAGGACTGCTTTGATTGCACTGATTGGGACATGTTTAAATCGGCTGCCACTTACAACAACAAAATAAATATAGATGAGTACGCCATTTCTGTGTCAGCCTACATCAGTAAATGCGCAGAAGACGTCAGCAATACCAAAACTATATGCACCCGTGCCAATCAGAAGCCCTGGATGACTGCTGAGATACGCAAACAACTAAAAGTACGGAACCTTGTCTTTAAATCTGGTGACAAGGAGGCGCTGAGATCAGCGAGGGCTAACCTGAACCGTGCTATCAGACTAGCAAAGCGAACGCACAGTCAAAAAATCCAGGAACGTTTCCTCAATACAACCAACACCAGGGATATGTGGAAAGGCATTCAGGCCATTACCAAATACAAGCCAACCACCGCCCCAGTGCAGGACACTAGCATGGACTTTCTGAATGACCTCAACAAATTCTTTGGAAGGTTCGAGGCACAAAACGGCACCCCTGCAGCGAAAGCGGTTCCAAATCAGGACGAAAGAGCACTCCACCTGGACTCAACTGACGTGAGAAAGACCCTGAGAGGGGTCAACACAAGGAAGGCTCCAGGCCCTGACAACATTCCGGGGCGGGTACTTAGGGAGTGCGCCGATCAGCTGGCTTGTGTACTAACAGACATTTTCAACACCTCGCTAGACCAAGCCAAAGTACCATCATGCTTCAAAATTGCCAACATCATCCCTGTGCCAAAGAAACCCCAGATCTTATCATTCAACGATTACCGGCCCGTTGCACTGACTCCTATCATAATGAAGTGCTTTGAGAGACTGGTTAAAGAGCACATCACCTCCTGTCTCCCCTCCTCATTCGACCCCTTTCAGTTTGCCTACCGGACAAACCGCTCCACCAGGGATGCCATCTCCTCTGCGCTTCACCTGAGCCTGACACACCTAGAGGAGAAGAACACCCATGTGCGGATGCTGTTCCTGGACTTCAGTTCAGCATTCAACACCATCATCCCACAACATCTGGTAGACAAAATGAGACTCCTGGGTTTCAACACCCCCCTGCGGAACTGGCTGCTGGACTTCCTCAGTGACAGACCCCAATCAGTGCGGATAGGTCAGAACATCTCAGATGTCATCTACCTCAGCACGGGCTCCCCCCAAGGCTGTGTCCTGAGCCCCTTGCTGTTCACCTTGATGACACACGACTGCGTCCCTAGGTCCGCCACAAACCACATCGTGAAGTATGCTGACGACACAACAGTGGTGGGCCTCATCAGGGACGACAACGACCTGGTCTACAGAGAGGAGGTGGAGCAGTTGGTGGCCTGGTGCAGGGACAACAGCCTGGTCCTGAATGTTGACAAAACTAAAGAGATCATTGTCGACTTTAGGAAAAACCAGCCCAACCATGCCCCACTTTGCATCAACAACAAGGCTGTGGAGGTTGTCAGCAGTATCAAGTTCCTAGGGGTGCACATTACAAACAAACTCACCTGGTCCGTGAACACTGCATCTCTGGTTAAGAGGGCACAGCAGCGCCTGTACTTCCTGCGGAGGATGAGGAGAGCCCACCTGCCCCCACCCTCCCTCATCACATTCTACAGGGGCACCATAGAGAGTATCCTGACCAGCTGTATCTCTGTGTGGTGTGGAGGCTGCAGCGCTACCGACTGGGGTAGTGTGAGGAGGGTAACGAGGACAGCAGAGAAAATAATCGGGACTACACTTCCCTCCATTCAGGACATTGGCCAGAAGCGCTGCCTATCCCATGCTAAGAACATTATCGGGGACCCCTCTCACACCCATCATGGACTGTTCACTCTGCTAGCCTCTGGGAAGAGGTACTGCAGTGTGCGGTGCAGGACCACCAGGTTCTGCAGTAGTCTAGTCCCCCTGGCCATTAGACTGTTAAATGGTCAATCTAACATATAGTTAACCTAAATCTAAACGGCTGCTAATCTGACTTTTTGCACTACTGGCAGTTCTTTATAGCTTGCCACTCCTTGCACATTTGCTCTCTGCACTATTGTACTTACAGCGTTATTGTTACAGTGTTAATGTTACTGTTTACCTGACTTGTTAACCTGAATGCCCATTTTGCACATCTGGTTAGCTACTCCTCTTGCACTATCGGCACTATGGTAAAATACTATACGTAGCCATATTACAATACAACTTTTACTTATATCTGTACATTCGAGGAAACTGTGCGGGTCAGATGTATCGACATTTCGTTCTGTATACACGTGTACTAGAATGACAATAAAGTAGATCTGAATCTGAATCTGAATCTGAAACTTAAAGCTCAAAAACAATTCTTAGTTAGGGCAGCATGGCGGTGCAGTGGTTAGCGCGTGTGCGGCACAGTTCTGAGGTCATGAGTTTGAACCTCCTGTGTGTAGTTTGCATGTTCTCCCCGTGCTTGCGTGGGTTTCTATCGGGCACTCCGATTTCCTCCCACATCCCAAAAACATGCATGTCAGGTTAATTGGCCGGTCCAAATTGTCCCTAGGTGTGAATAAGAAAGCGAATTGTTGTGAATTTGTTTGACGGATACTTAGGCGTTGACAGTTGTTCCAGTGGCTGCCCAAGCACTCTGGTTTCCTCCCTCTTTTCCAAAATATGGTAGGTGAATTAATGGCTCCAAATGTTCCTAGGTGTGAGTTAGTGTGTGAATGGTTGTTCTGTCTCTGTTTGCCCTTTGACTGTCTGGTAACTGGTTCAGGGTGTCCCCTGCCCATTGCCACTTACTTCATTGACATTTTCTCTCTGTTTGTGGGCTCATCTGTGATAGGTCATTGTGATTTTCTAGGAAAGCTGATTTGTAACTGCCATGATACATATTTGACATGATGTCTTTAAATACACGATTCTTTCTTTCTTTCTTTCTTTCTTTCTTTCTTTCTTTCTTTCTTTCTTTCTTTCTTTTCTTTAATTTCTATTGTTTCCTTTCTTTAATTTATATATTTCCTTACCTCTTTCCCACCTTCTCCCTTCCTTGCTTCCTACCTTCACTCTTTCTTTTCTCTTTCTCCCTTGTAGTATGGCTTGTAGAAAATTCAAAGACATCTGGTTCTATTGACAGTTCATTTTAGCCATTTTTCGACTGCACAATACTGTATTTTTAATAAATTTAACAAAACCGACAACTTTGCTAATTTTAGGTGTGTAAATAAATAAGTGTGAAGTACACTGTAAAGTGTTCTTTCTTTCTTTCTTTCTTTCTTTCTTTTTTTCTTTCTTTCTTTCTTTCTTTCTTTCTTTCTTTCTTTCTTTCTTTCTTTCTTTCTTTCCTTTCTTTAATTTCTATTCTTTCCATTCTATAATTTATATTCTTCCTTTCCTCTTTCCCACCTCCTTCCTTCCTTGCTTCCTGCCTTCACTCTTTCTTTTCTCCCTTTCTCCCTTGTAGTATGGCTTGTTAAAAATGCAAAGACATCTGCTTCTATTGACAGTTCATTTTAGCCATTTTTCGACTGCACAATACTGTATTTTTAATAAATTTAACAAAACGGAATACTTTGCTAATTTTAGGTGTGTGAATGGATAAGTGTGAAGTACATTGTAAAGTGTTCTTTCTTTCTTTCTTTCTTTCTTTCTTTCTTTCTTTCTTTCTTTCTTTCTTTCTTTCTTTTTTTCTTCTTTCTCCCGCTCTCTCTTACTCTCTTTTACTCCCTTGCTTTCTCTTTCTTTTATTTACTAAACTGGCCAGCATGAGTATTTCTACCATTTGGCCCCCAAACTCAAATGAGTTTGAGACCCCTGGTTTAATACAATTATATCAACAAAATACTTGGTGCCAGTTGTTTTGCACTTGACTTTTCTTCTAAAGCAATCCAGAAAAGAAGGAGCGATAAGTGAATAAAAGGAAGAAAGGCAAAACTCATGAAAGTGAAAGTTGGCAGAGCTCAGGCTTTGTTTCCCAAGCAGAATTGGAGCTGTAAACAGAATAAAAGACAAAAAAGGAAAACCAAACAAAATGAAAGATCAACAATTTAATGACCAATTTCATCTCTTTAGCAACTAAAATTGTGAGTATCTTTTATAATCTTTTCAGCATCAGGCTTCTTTCTTGGTTGCAAATTACAGTTTTGCAAAGCAGAGTGTTTAAGGTGCAATGCGAGGAAAGATGTTTTTGCCAGATGTGGAGATTGTTTACCTCTTGTTTCGCTCTTTTTTTCCTCTGTACATTCTCTGAAAATCCGCTTTAATACGTCAACAATGAGTCAGCAGCTTACTATGAGCTGGTGCGATTAACAATTTGTTTGTTTTGAGGCAAACAATACCTAGATGCTGATGCGAAGCAATTCCTTTTTCAGTGGTTGAAACCATGAAAGGCAAAAAATATTACGAAACTGTAATTAAATATGCACAACTAAAAGAACTATTTAAGGTCTTGATTTAAAAAAATATTCAATAATGAGTAACTGACTTATTTCTAGGAAATTATTCAGTAAAGTATCTACCAAAGAAAGGTTACTTGTTTTGGTTCTTTCCAGCAAGTGTTTTTTTTCATCATAACTAGCGAGATTTCTTTTCTAAGAAATGTAAAATTGTGTGTGTAAATTATGGTACATCATCATGTGCGAAAATAGATACTCCAAAAATTAGCATATTCTCTTTAATTGGTCGAATTAGGTGAGTCATCTAATTGTAGAAATTGAGGGGAAACAAGGTAGTAATCATATTATTTGCAATATTGTGAACAAATGCCAGAATTAACCATTCTCCTTTTTTTTCCATAAATAATCTTTTAAAGCTTTACGTTGACCGAGGATGGTGCTGGTGGCGGTTGCCATGGTAATGTGGGCCGGCAAGGACCACCAACTGGAACTACAGAGATAGAGGTAAAACATCACCAGGGCAAGATAAAACAGTGGTTTTCAACTGGTCTTACTTGAAGATCCACCACCCTAGCCTATTTACAGTACCTTGCAAAAGTATTGCCCCCCCACGATTTTTTTGACATATTGTCATATTTCAGGATTCAAACGTTTACAGTATGTCACAAAAGTGAGTACACCCTTCCTATTTCTGCAGTGATTTCATTGTAATGTTTACTAGAACATCACTGAAGAAACATCGCTTTGACACAATGAAAAGAAGTATGTCAAGGCCCTGGGCCCCTTGAAAGATATACCCTGGTCTGACAAGACATAGATTAATGTATTTTGCTCAAATGGTCTGAAGCATGTGTGGCGGCAACCAGGTGAGGAGTACAAGCATGTCTGTGCCTAAAATTTAAGCAAAGTGTCACAAACCAGAAATGGACACAGGACCCAATAGCGCTCGTTTTCTCAGTTTTTATTAATAAAGAGGGAGAGCAGAGCTTGTTTCCACGATTCGATGGCTGAAGGACAAGAGGAGCGGGCGATGAGGAAGTGGCACTTCCGTGTCTAGCGAAGAGAATCGAAGACAGGCGGGAATTACAAGTCGCTGGCCGGGACTGGAGAGCAAAGGCTGTGTCAAGTTCGGAAACGAGGTCGGCAACAGGAGGCAGGCAGTTAATGGGGCAAAACAGATCGGTCAGGAAACAGGTTGGCAATGGAGATCAGGCTGAGAAAAGCGGGGCAGGAACAGAGTCGGATGCAAGGGCTTACTGAGCTGGTGGCAACAGTTCGCATAACGATCTGACGGCTTCCTCTTGGAAGCCGGGGTTTTAAAAAGAGTGCATCAGCCAATCAGCTGTCCAGGCTGTTGGCGCCAATTAAGCAGTCGCAGGTGCTCTGAATCGGTAATCATGACATAAGGTTAGGGTTAGGGTTTTGGGAATGTTATGCTTTGGGGCTGCATTAGTGCAACTGGAATTGGGGAGTTGCATTTCATTAAGGGAAACACCAACTCAAGAGGTAGCAGCTTTTACGAACAACCACATTGATCCATATTTAAGAGTCATCAATTTTATGCCATTTTAAGCAAATACAAAAAAAGAATACGTTTCCCTCCCTCCAGAAACTGGGTCGCCGGGCAATGTTCCAGACTGACAAATACACTTCAAAAGCTCTTCAAATTGGATGGATTGGATTGGATAAACTTGAACGATTTGATGATCTAATTGAATAGTTAAGTCATTGTCTAGTACTTGAGTTTTTTCACAAGTGCTTTTGTAACTTAAGTAATTATTTGGATGACTATTTCTTACTTCTACTTGAGTCATGTTATTCTGAAGCAACAATATTTTCACAAGATTACATTTTTGGCCTCTTTACCCACCGCTGCCCGTTATTCTAAAAGTAATTATTTGGTTACAAGTTACTGTATATGTATAGTGTACTTGTTTAAAAGCCAGTCCCTTTAAACTGCTTTAGAACGGACACATTATGAAAATACTCTAAATCCATTTAGTCTCTGTTCTACAAACCACTCGAAGATACACGTCTTTCTGGGTACATTCCATGATGTCCACCACATGTTTACCATAAATTATTTGCTTACGTATGCCCCATTGATTTTCCTTTGTTTTATTATTCATGTATAAGCCAAAACCCCTTCCCCACACGCTTATTACCATTTGATACTGGTGACATACAACCAGATATGGACTGACCCCCAGCCAATGTTCCCTCTAAGCTGCGTGTATGCGCAATTGTGCACTGCCCAGAGCTTTTCCGCGCACAAGAAATTCTAGCCAGCTCACAAAAATCAGGGCTCGAAATTGCTAATTAAGAAGCGAATTAAGTCAAGTCAAGTCAAGTCACATTTATTTATATAGCCGTTAATCACAAAAATGTCTCAAAGGACTGCACAGGATTACAATTACAAAATTACACAATTACCTGATCTTAAACCAGCATGCGGGCAAGGAACAACTCAAAAACCTCAGTGTGAGGAGAAAGGAGAAACCTCGAGAAAGGACCTCACATGTGGTAATCCCCCTTCCAGGATTGACCAGGGTGAATTACAATTAGCATTACTGTACACATAATAGTAAACATTAGGTAAGATGTTGAAAATGTCCGGAAAGTGCATGACATCAACGACGCCCCCAGCCTGCAAACCAGTCCAGAAAGTCTATGACGGCCACGACGCTGCCTCCCATCTCTGCCAGCTGGTAAATGCAGGGGTTGACATGCAGCAAGCGATACACAACAACTAAATAAATTGGTGTTGACATTAAGGACCTCATAACAAGTGCTTCAAACGTTTTAAAACTAGTAGGGGTATTAGGAGTAAATTTCAACTTACCTTCCGATATAAGAGCAACACCTCCACCATTTTTGCATGGTCGTGCCAAGTGCGAACTCACAAAGTTAGAGGGAGAAGCCTCATTTAACACTACAAACTCATTTGGTTTTAACCAGGCCTCACAAAGGCCAATAAGGTTAAGATTGTGTTCATTAATAAGGTCATTGACAAGTAAAGCTTTGGAGGCTAGTGATCTAATATTCAGAAGGCCAAGCTTCCGCACTGTGGACTGAGCTGAAACCTTTCGCAAGTTTTGAACCTTAATGGCAACCTTAGTGGTAACCTCCACAGGATTATACTGCCGGTCCCGGGTCTTGTGCCTTGCATGACGGCAGATGCGGCCCGAATTCCATACCACAGGAATATTGTTGACAGGTGGAGTAGCAGGATGACTATTGGTAGAAAATAATGTCATTTCTTCTCCCTCCTCACCTAACAAGGGAGAAACAGATGTAAGAAGCACAGAAGAAGATGCTACAGAAGAGTATAGATCAGGGTGTATGGTGCAGTCAATAGAACGCTCTAAACTACAAAAACTATGTGAATTGCATGAATCTAGCATAGCGCTAGTTAGCTCTAGCGTTACAGACTCCACACCCGTGGGTACAGGTTCACTAATCACCTGTGACCTGGCCTGCACTAGTGTACCCTGCCATGGAAGGCTTAAA
This sequence comes from Urocampus carinirostris, assembly GCF_059441175.1. Taxonomy (NCBI): domain Eukaryota; kingdom Metazoa; phylum Chordata; class Actinopteri; order Syngnathiformes; family Syngnathidae; genus Urocampus; species Urocampus carinirostris. The sequence continues at coordinate 38,918,342 of NC_142356.1, read as the reverse complement.
CAGTAATCTATATTTTTAGAAGTGAGAGCACCTTCCCAGTTAGGGTGGAGGCCGTCTCTCCTCAGCAGGTCAGGTCGGCCCCAGAAAGAAGGCCAGTTATCCACAAACCTAAATCCCTTCTGATTGCAAATACTTGCCAGCTACCAGTTTAGCGAGACTAGTCTGCTAAACCTCTCATCATTGCCTCTCGCAGGGAGAATATCTACATGAGGAAAGATTTAGTGTTCTCGTACGTATTTAGTTGTATGCTGAAAGTATATATACACATGCCCACCTTTCAGAAAATGTTGGTGGCAGATCCAGGGTTGTATGAGACATCAAGTTACACAGAAGCATTTAGCAATTCAAGAACACTATATTTTATGAGGCAGCACGGCGGAGCAAAGTTAGCCCGTGTGCGGCACAGTTCTGTGGTCATGAGACCGAACCTCCTGTGTGGAGTTTGCATGTTCTCCCCGTGCTTGCATGGGTTTCCTCCTGCATTCCAAGGACATGCATGTTAGGTTAATTGGCCAGTCAAAATTGTCCCTAGGTGTGAATGAGCTTGTGAGTTGACTGTCTTGATTTGCCCTGCGAGTGGCTGGCAACCAGTTCAGGGTGTCCACTGCCTGAAGATAGCTGGGATTGGCTCCAGCATCCCCGCAACCCTACTGAGGATACACGATGCAGATAATGGATGAATAATATTTTGGGGGCCACAACTCTGCCCAGGATAAGCGGTTGGATGTATTCTATGAACTGTATTTAATAATTATACATTTAGTAATAATGGAATAAAGCAGTAGCCCCCACCACTCAAATGAGGAAAAGCGATGCAGATAATGGATCAATGGATAAAGCAATAATGCACCATGTAGTAACCACACTAGAAATGTGTTACTAACGTGTTACCAAGAAAAGCAATTGCGTTTCAGGAACGCTTTGTAAAGCGTTAGTCCCAATACTGCTCATCAGTATTTCAAATAAGCTTTCAAATTTGAAACTTCTTCCTGCAGGGTGCGTCCTCTCGCAGAAACCATTGTCAGACATGTCTCCACGCTGCACCAGTGTATCACGGAGCTCACCCGTCGCCTAGCAACGGTGCAACCGTTCCTCCTTCACCATGGCTACCCCGAGGCAATGCCGGGATGACCTGTCTTTGGCACGTCACAGCCCGACAGGTGGAGATGCATTCATGGCCTGCTACAAGACGAGCGCCGGCCTCAAGGGGGGCAGTCGCATGGTGAGGAGGCAGCGGGGTAAGGCGAAGAACGAGGATGGGGGAAATCTACTAGACCTTTGTCTCTTTTCATTTTGTTATTCAAGTTTTTTAATGGTCAAGAGAAGGGTGGATAAATAAATAGCCTTGTAACATTCATTCATTTATTATCTGCACCCCTTATCCTCAGTAGGGTCGCCTGGGTGTTGGAGTCCATCCCAGCTATCTTCAGGCAGTGGGCAGGGGACACCCTGAACTGGTTGCCAGCCAGTCCCTGGGCACACAGGGACAGACAATTATCTCGCTCTTAAACACCTGTGGAGAAATTGACCCGGCTAATTAACATGACGTGCATGTTTTTGGAATGTCGTAGATAGATAGATAGATAGATAGATAGATAGATAGATAGATAGATAGATAGACAGACGGACGGACGGACGGACGGACGGACGGACGGACGGACGGACAGACAGATAGATAGATAGATAGATAGATAGATAGATAGATAGATAGATAGATAGATAGATAGATGGATGGATAGATAGATAGATAGATAGATAGATAGATAGATAGATAGATAGATAGATAGATAGATAGATAGATAGATAGATAGATAGATAGATAGATAGATAGATAGATAGATAGATACAGACAGACAGACGGACAGTATTAAAGTGAAATAAAAAATTGTCTACATTTATATAGACCTTTTTAGGTCACTGAAGACGTCCCAAAGCATGTAATGATGTACTTCACACTTATGCATTCACACACCTAAAAAGTTTTCTGTTTTGTTAAATGTATTAAAAATAAAGTATTATGCAGTCGAAAAATGGCTCAAATGAACTGTCAATAGAACCAGATGTCTTTACATTTTTTTACAAGCCATACTACAGGGACGAAAAGGAGAAAAGAAAGAATGAAGGTAGGAAGCAAGGAAGGATGGAGGTGGGAAAGAGGTAAGGAAGAATAGAAATTAAAGAAAAGAAAAGAATAGAAATCAAAGAAAGAAAGAAGGAAGGAGGGAAGGATGGAAGGAAGGTAGGAAGGAAGGACAAAGGGAGAAATGAAGAAAGTGAAGAATGGGGGCGTGGGAAGGAAAGAGAGTCGGAAAGAGGAAGGAAGGATACATCTAATGTCCAAATATTACACCGTGTCCCTTTAATGATCTCCGCCCAATTATTGGAATTGTCATTAATATTATCAGTGTTATTTTTCTTCTTTATTATGCAGCGTTTATTATCCAGTGAAAATGTTAATGTTATATTGACATTTATAATGTCTCATGCCAATTTTGTTTGTAATGATGCGATGTTCAATAAACTTACAAATAGTGGAAGTTCAAGAGCGGAATTTCAGTTACAGACTCCGCTTTGCCACATTTCGCCACAAAGTGGCAGCAACAACTTGGGCAATCGTTCCAAGCTGTTGCAACTAAGTTTTAAATCCAGACCAGAGTACGTACTGTACTCGACTTTTTCTAACTGTTCTAAGCTAATGTATTTGATGACACATCGACACTAATTGTGTTTACGTATGAATTTAGCATACTTTCATCTATCTGTAGGAGAACCAAAACGTTCTTCTGAGTTCACACCTGTCAACCTCCACGGCTCCATGCTCTTACAAAATGTTGAATTTTCCCTCACAAAATACAAAATAATCTTACACCATATTTTTTTTCAAACGTGTTTATTTATGTACTTTAACACATTAAATTGTACATGTGTTGCGTTATATCATATATATTGTTATTTAACATTTTGTTGTGAGATACTGAGTTGCTCGACATGAATGAGGTTTATTATAAAAAAAGTTCAAAAATGAAGTAGCTTGGACGTTCACAGTAGAGGGAAAAAATATATGTAAATATAATTAAGTAGAATAATAAATTTTCTTGTTCAAATTATTATTTCATTTTCTGCATTATATTATTGTTGGTAATATACTGATTAAAGGGATAACCATAAACCTGTCTTGTTTCATTTTCTCCTTTTATATTTCCTTTTTTGCTTAACTTCTTTATACAACAATAATGATTCGTAATATAATGCATCAAAGCAAGTGAGCCGTTTGAGAGCCGGCTCTCTTTAATGAGTTGAACCGAAAAAGCCGGTTCTCTAAAAAGAAACGGACTTCCTTTCACTACACAACTACCACAGACTGATGCATGATGGGAAATCCCCAGGCGGCAGACGCATGCACACAGTAGCATCAAATCGCTCACTTGGTTTGCAACGAAAAAAACGATACCGAGATAGAGGCGATCGCGGCGAACTCATTTGACTTGATTGATTTGCCGTTTCGTGATGGTCGGTGTATACCGGATGGTACCCATAATTGACAGATTTGCGTTTTCCTTACAGATTTTCTTGTATGTCGTACACGTCTTAAAATGCATAATAAACATACTTTGTACGACAAAAACGTACAGTTTGACAGGTATGCGAGTTGTTGACGTGTTTTTGGATCATGTCACCATACAAAATATATAGTAGTCCTATAGTAAGATAGCAATTACGTATAAAGTATTTAGCAAAGTGTCGAAAGATAAGGCGAATGAGGGCTGATTCGCGAAAAAATGTTATCCCTATATTTAACCGACCCCCCCACTCGTGCTGATCGCGGCTCTTGGAAGTAAACGAAGAGAGCTGTCTTTCTACCAATCAACAACTGATTCTGTTCAAGAAATCTTTTTTTCTCTTTTATGAATTCTGGGGGGATTTCAGTGTTGTGAATTTGTTGAGCATAAATAAGATTACAATTATTATGTATTTTATCTTTTTTTGTAGATTTATACATATTTGATTGTATTGCCTGTGCTTTTCAGTGTTAATGTGCTTATATGAAAAAATAAAGTGTATTGTTTTTTGTTTCTTTTGTTTTTCTTTTTCCTTTGGTTATCTGCCGCGCCCCCGAACTCAAGCTGTAGCAGATCAGCTGATTGCTGGTCTGCTACTTAAGGCTGGGTTGTGGGTTTGGCGGGCGCTGGCTCATTACACATTCCCCGGTCTGTTATGCCTTGTCCTGTTTTAGTTTTAAACATTGTCCGTTCTGTTATGCCTTGTCCTGTTTAGTTGAGTTGGAAGAAACAACTGTTTGTTTTGTCATGTCCCAGAGTTTTGGACAACTTTTATTTTGGTGAATAAAAGTTTTGGATCGTTACGCAATTGAGTTCTCCCTTCCTGCCTCCTGCCTCCGTTCCGGTCCGATCACTCCTTCCACTCCACCACGCCTCGTGACAGAATGAGCCAGCCACGACTAGAACTCAGCGAACGATCCCAGCGCGACTTGGGAAGAGCTGGAGAACGCAGTTTGGCAAGGGCCCACTGAGTCCGACTTCGACTCCCTGCCCGTTCGAACCACGGCCCCGCCCGTCGTGGCCATTGCTGTGCCTCGAATGGGGTCCCGGGAAGAATTGACGCCTGCCTGTTCGACTCTCATGCCTGCCTGCCCGACTCCCGTGCCGATTGCCTGCTATTCCGTCTCCCCTGCGTGCCAGTCCGACTCCGACTCCGCTGCCCGTCGGGCCGACTCCGACTCCGCTGCCCGTCGGGCCGACTCCGACTCCGCTGCCCGCCGGGCCGACTCCGACTCCGCTGCCCGCCGGGCCGACTCCGACTCCGCTGCCCGCCAGGCCGACTCCGACTCCGCTGCCCGCCGGGCCGACTCCGACTCCGCTGCCTGCCGGGCCGACTCTGCTGCCTGCCATTCCGACTCTGCTGCCTGCCAGTCCGACTCTGCTGCCTGCCAGTCCGACTCCGACTCTGCGGCCTGCCAGTCCGACTCCGACTCTGCGGCCTGCCAGTCCGACTCCGACTCTGCGGCCTGCCAGTCCGACTCCGACTCTGCGGCCTGCCAGTCCGACTCCGACTCTGCGGCCTGCCACTCCGACTCCGACTCTGCGGCCTGCCAGTCCGACTCCGACTCTGCGGCCTGCCAGTCCGACTCCGACTCTGCGGCCTGCCAGTCCGACTCCGACTCTGCGGCCTGCCAGTCCGACTCCGACTCTGCGGCCTGCCAGTCCGACTCCGACTCTGCGGCCTGCCAGTCCGACACTGACTCCGCGGCCTGCCAGTCCGACTCCGCTGCCTGCCAGTCCGACTCAGACTCCGCTGCCTGCCAGTCCGACTCCGCTGCCTGCCAGTCCGACTCCGCTGCCTGCCAGTCCGACTCCGACTCCGCTGCCTGCCAGTCCGACTCCGCCTGCGCTGCCTGCCAGTCCGACTCCGCCTGTCCTGTTTTCGCCTGTCCAGTTCGACTTTCCGGCCTGCCTGCCTGTTCGACTCTCCAGCCTGCCTGCAGTCTGCCTGTACCGATTTTGTCCAGTCTTGCCTGTTCTGATTCCGTCTGTCCTCTGTGTTTGCCGGTCCTGATTCCGTCTGTCCTCTGTGTTTGCCGGTCCTGATTCCGTCTGTCCTCCGTGTTTGCCGGTCCTGATTCCGTCTGTCCTCCGTGTTTGCCGGTCCTGATTCCGTCTGTCCTCCGTGTTTGCCGGTCCTGATTCCGTCTGTCCTCCGTGTTTGCCGGTCCTGATTCCGTCTGTCCTCCGTGTTTGCCGGTCGTGATTCTGGCTGTCCTCCGTGTTTGCCGGTCCTGATTCCGTCTGTCCTCCGTGTTTGCCGGTCCTTATTCCGTCTGTCCTCCGTGTTTGCCGGTCCTGATTCCGTCTGTCCTCTGTGTTTGCCGGTCCTGATTCCGTCTGTCCTCGTGTTTGCCGGTCCTGATTCCGTCTGTCCTCTTGTTCGCCGGTCCAGTTTGCCTGCCGGACCCCCCCAACCCTGCCGAGCGTTCGAACCATTCCGGGGCGTGAGGTAGTATATATATTTTTTTTTCCTTTTTTGGGGACCTCAGGAGCTGTCCCTTAAAGGGGGGGCTCTGTCACGGTCGCCGTGGCGACGAGTCTGCCGCGCCCCCGAACTCAAGCTGTAGCAGATCAGCTGATTGCTGGTCTGCTACTTAAGGCTGGGTTGTGGGTTTGGCGGGCGCTGGCTCATTACACATTCCCCGGTCTGTTATGCCTTGTCCTGTTTTAGTTTTAAACATTGTCCGTTCTGTTATGCCTTGTCCTGTTTAGTTGAGTTGGAAGAAACAACTGTTTGTTTTGTCATGTCCCAGAGTTTTGGACAACTTTTATTTCGGTGAATAAAAGTTTTGGATCGTTACGCAATTGAGTTCTCCCTTCCTGCCTCCGTTCCGGTCCGATCACTCCTTCCACTCCACCACGCCTCGTGACAGTTCCATCCTTTTTAATTCCATGCATTATGTTACATAATAGTTAGTAAGGTAGGAATTAAAGCAACAAAAACAACCCGAAGAGCAATTTGAGACCTGAAAGAGTCGTCTCTTTTTAGTTAGCTGGGCCGAAAAAAGGTATTACCAAATCTTCAGTGTTCAAATTCTTCGACATACCACTTCTTTTTAAAGTAACGGAAATAGTTACTCTTCCTTGTAAGTAGTTACTTTTACAATAGAGTAATTAACTCAGTTACTTTTTGAAAAAAGTAGTGAGTAACTATAAGTAATTACTTATCTAAAGTAACGTGCCCAACACTGTTTTCTGGCATGCTTATTCTATCATTAGAGCGTTTTTCACTTAGTCTCCTTCCAAAAGAAAGAAGCCGCAGATTAGAATATTCGTCTCGAGTCTTGATTGTTTGTTGTTTTTTAAATTTGAAAAAATCGGTAGATAGATTTAAAAAAAAAAAAACCTGTGGCATCTAAGGTGAGAAAAGTGGTAGTCTAAGGCATAAAAAAATGTATTTTTTTGCTCTAAAACATTTGATAGCATTTTGACGTTAATTTTGTTTACATACTAATTTGGGGTCGTGGAAACGAGAACAGGCCAGGGCTTCTTCCCAAAGACCCAAATGAGCCAGGCCCGGGGAAAGGAGAGACACCATTTTCTCCAGGACGAGTTTCAAGCAGGTGTGGAGAAAGAGCATGTGAGCAAGGCAGTTGGACTCTGGAAGCAGGGAACATGGACAATGTGGGAGAACACATTACAGCGCAAAATGACCTGGTCAAACGGCATGCAGGCGGACTTCCACCATGTCTGGTTCTTTGTGCAGGGCGTTTACAACGTCTTACCAAGCCCAGCGAACCTTCATATGTGGGGAAGAGCTAGACACCCTCCTGTCCCCTTTACTCTGGAAGAGGATGCTTGAAACACCTCCTCGGCAGCAGCCCAAAGTCCCTGGCTGATGGTTGCTATCGCTGGAACCATGATCAGGTCCTGAAAGCAGTTGTTGAGAGCATCGCCCTGGAAATCAACACAGCCATATACTATCAAGCTGTCCCTTTTATCAAGGCAGGGGAGAAACCTCGGGCGGCAGTAGCTCAGGAGATAGAGCGCTCGTCTTGGGATCAAGAGATCGCAGTTCGAAAACCGGCTCCTCTGTGTTACATGTCGAAGTGTCTTTGGGTAAGACACTGAATACCCTATAAGCACACTGTAAAGCGCTTTGGGAAGTCTTGACTTGAAAAGCGCTATATAAATGCAAATCATTTCATTTCATTTCATTTCAATCATTTCATTTCATTTTATTTCGGTGCATGTGCACAGACATCAACGGAACTCCTTTACACTGCCTCTGATTGGCTGTTGCATGTCAACCTCTCAAAACAACTAAGGTTCCCCCAGCACATTGAAGTAACATCGCTCCAACCAGACATGATCATCACCACCTGATTATGCTGGAACTCACAGTCCCGTGAGAAGAGCGTATTGACGAAGCCAATTGAAGGAAACATGCAAAGTACCAGGAGCTGGTGGAGGAGTGCAGGGGCAGGGGCTGGAACATTGTCTTTGAGCTAATAGAGGTCGGCTGCAGAGGTTTTGCTAAGTTACTCCCAACCATTGTTCCTTCTAAGCTGCGCGCGTGCGCAATCGCGCACTGCGAAAACGTTCTCAGCGCACAAGATAATCTATCCAGCGCAATGTTAACTCCAAGCTGCGTGTGTGCGCAATTGCGCACCTTCCAGAGCTTTTCCGCGCACAAGAAAATCTAGCCAGCTCACAAAAATCAGGGCTCGAAATTGCTAATTAAGAAGCGAATTAAGTCAAAGTTATAGTGCATGAAGGTAAAAATACAAGGGTTCCCCTGATGTTGTGTTCTAAATGCGGTATTTGGAAGTCAAGGTCGAAGTGGAACGAAGTTGAGTAAAGTCAGTAGAGTTTTTCAAGAACCGGCTTCTTTGGCTTGGCTCTCTAAAAGGAACCGGCTCTCTCGGGTCCTAAACGGCTCTTCAGGTTGTTTTTGTTTCTTTCATCCCTATATGACCAAATATTATGTAAAATTATGCACAAAATGACTTATAGGAAGGGGGAATAGAACAAAAAAGAAAAAAATACCAAGATCAAAAAGTAGTGAAAAGCTGAGAAAAAAAAGAAACAAAAGGAAGAGAAAAAAAGAAGGAAAAATTCGGAAAAAAAGCCAGAAAAAAAGAAAAGAAAGGAAAAAAGGAAAAAAAGTGAATGGAGAGCAAAAAGAAAAAAGTAACAGCCAGGAAAAAAAAAAACACAATGAGATTTTTTTTAAAGGAATTGAAAAAAAACAGAAAAAAACAGGGAAAGGTAGAAAACATTTGTGTTGCACTCAAATAATTTCTAATTATACCAAGTAAATCTTGTTGCCAACATTGTACTTCCACTAAAAAATGTGATTAAATACAGTTGTGTATCGTACAACCGATTAAATAAGCCCCCCAAAATGTTAGTATTATGCGACAAAAGATACCAGGAAAAAAAATAGATGGAAATCTTGTGAAAGAATTGTTGTAAAAACAAATCGCGTTTGTAGGCCGTACAACCTATGCAATCGTACATTAGTCAATTCATTCAAAAGTGAAAAAAAAAATTGCATTGCCGGAAACTCAGCAGAATATAACTTGATGTCAAGTTTTGCACATGTTTGATAATTACTTAGTTGCCACACTTGGGATTGCTTTTGCTCACTGTTGTTTCAAGCGTTGCTCACCGACTTTGTGTGAACGCTCAGACCCATGGAAAATTAGAAGGAACATTGCTCCCAACCCTGCAAAGTCCTAGGATGGTTGGGTGTGACAGTGGCAGCCGAGAAGAAAGTCATTATAACATAGTTACAAAAAAAGCCACTCGGTGACTATGGCTCAAAAAGGCAGATCCTTGTACTGCTACTGGGACGCAAGTTGAGGCCGCTTGGTTTTCGCTGCACCACTTGGGGTCGATCCTCTCTGGCTAATCAGTAGTCTGCAGTGACCAATGTCACTGACCAATCAATAGTCAGCAGTGCCTGACATCACGTTTAAGTCTCGGGACTGTGTTTTGGCACCTCGACCGAAGTGGTACGGAAAAAAGGTTGTGCCAAGTACCAAGAACCAGGTAATTTTTCAAAATGTTAAAACAAAAAAGGCGAAGCGATGCAAGGCGAGCTGGAACCATTAGTGGAAAATTGCAATAGGAAAAGGTCTGTTTAATTAAAATCCTAAGCCAAACCCCTACAAAGATGATAAAAGAAGAGTTTATGTGAGTTTATGTATTTAGTAATGCATGTACTTGCATCATCATCATGATTGAGCTGACTGAGGCAGCAATGATGACACAAGCTAGTAGATAGCAGCAGTGAGTAAATAACTTCCGAATTCGGTTCAGCTCTTTAAAACCGCAAGTGGCAAACTTTTACCAAAACTGAGTAAATGAGATTGTTGGAGCAGTTTAGTCTTACTTCAAATTAAAACAGTGACAGATTGAAATAGTAATCTTTAGTAAAGATTTTTTATGATTGTTTGAATTTGAAAAATAGATAGATTTTTAAAATAAAAACGTGACGTTTTTTAAGGGTGAAAAGCAGCAGTCTAACGCGTAAAGCGGTAGCTTTGACAGTAGTGGTAGGCCGTCCATTTTACACCTAGGCCTTCAGTAAGCGGAATCAATTCATCCCTCAATAACTATGTTATGGCTGTAAAACAATTGCTGCAGCTAGAGTTGTGACACATATAAAAAGGATAAAAAATAACTTCATGAAATTACAATATAATTTAGGAATACAGTAGTCCCTTGCTGTATTGCGGTTTACTTTTTCGCAGGTTTTGATGCTTCGTGGATTTTGAATTGAACTGTCTTTATTGTCATTGATATAATTGTGTCCTGCAGTAGACACATAGCAAACAACTATTATATTAGCGGCTCGTTACATTGATAGTTGGGCGGCAGTAGCTCAGGAGGTAGAGCGCTCGTCTTGGGATCAAGGGATCCCAGTTCGAATCCCGGCTCGTCCGTGTTACATGTCGAAGTGTCCTTGGGTAAGATACTGAACCCCCAATACCCCCAATAAGCAGGTTGGCGCCTTACATGGCTGCAAGACCGCTATTGGGAAATGTGAAGCACATTGTAAACCGCTTTGGGAAGTCGCTGACTTGAAAAGCGCTATATAAATGCAGATCATCTAATTTCATTTCATAGTAAATTCAGCACTTATATCGGACTTTGGGGAAAGTCAGAAGAGCGCAAATGAATGCTGAACATCGGCGGGTGCTCCATGGATGGTCATCGGGTCCAGGAGGGAAAGCAATAGCGTGGCTGCAGGTCCGGTCTATTGCTACGGCTAGGCTAACAACCCTCTGAAGCCACCACTGTCGTACCTGTATTTCATCAATGCCAGATCCATTACGCATTATACTGATGACGCGGAATACAACTTTTGGAAAACTGCTACGTTTCTGACACTTGGATTTCAATCATCATGGAAACCTGCCAATCCGATGATTGGCAATGCAAGCTGGCTGCTCTCTACATAGCTTTCTTACACTGAAAATTTGTTGTACTATTGTGTATTTACAATAAAGGCCATTCATGTAACTGCAAAACTGTATTTTTGTTTGTAGATCCATAGTTTTTATTTTGTTGCAGTCATAGATATAACATGTTACTGATATCACTGTGTGATGTTTGATGATGTTATAAAAATCTATTTTATCATAATATTGCCAATGCCTGTGTCTCTTATGAATCTAAACACGCCACTTGAAATTCGTCTCCCTCCCGGAGTTACTTAAGAGTGTTGAAGCTCATTTTGATGGCCATTTTTGTTCCAAACAATGGTTTTGAAACAAGGTGCAAGCAAAGTTCTTTTGTAAAAATCTCTCAAAATACTATAAAATAGGTTACCAACATATTTACCTTCAATGCAGACGGCGCTGGACGAGAAGAAGGAGTGTGCGCACCTTGTGTTTAGCTTAGCCCATTATCACCGCTCACCAAATCAAATAGCTCTCGATGCTTTGCTAGAACTTTTAAAGGATTCTTTAGCTGTCAATAGCCACAACGGAGTATGTTGGTGAGACACCCTGACTGTAAACTTAACTCATGAAAAGAGCCATGTCGGTTTCAGATCGTGGGATGGTGTAATGGTGGCCTGTGCAGGCTTTTGAAACATTTTGTGATAAAGGGCTATACAAACAAATGGGACTTAACTTGACTTGACTCGAGAGCTATAGGTTCCAGACCTACAGACTCGCTTCTTTTTTTGACATTCTCAGAAATGTATGGCGGCTTGGATCAAATCATCCAACGTACTGAATTTGGCCGACGGGCCATATGTTTGACATGGATGTGTTAAATGCTTAACTATGAATGCACATAATTGGAAGCAGCGCTATCAGGGTGAAAGCACTAACGAAAGCTGACAAATTATTTGTCGTTATTTAATAAGTGTTCATGCATAATTTATAACAAAATCACATGATTCAGATATTTTAAGGCCAACAGAGAGGGCTTTCAGGGCCCTGACTCCCCACCACCGGTGGGCAGGTATGATAGTTATTTCTAGGTAATCATTTGCTTTTTTTATCCAAATAGTCGGCACATTCCTTCCTCTGCCACATTTTCTTTTCAAAATCTTCTTTCTGCGTTACTTGTGTAGCATCCTGATTTAGAAGCCTCTCCGCTCCTCTCTCCTGCGCGCGCATTGCACTGGTGGGCGTCGAGATCAAGCTGCGCGTTTCCATTTCGGTTCCACGATTGTCAATGCATTGTTGCACCCGATCCAGTTAAAGATGCTGTGGGAATTCTGTTTAAATCTCTCCTCCTCGCCGCGCCCTCCGCTCTTTTCCACCGCCATCGCTGGCAAAAGAGCCAGTTGCTAGGTAACGCTTAATTGTCAAGAAGTAGTTACATGTGTTGCAATGCGTGCCCAGCTTGTAGGGCCTGATGATGTCGGCAGGAACAAGTGAGTGGAATAAGAAGCCGATGGAGGGATGGGTACTCAAAAACAAGACGTAAGGTGAAGATCAGGGTTGGGAGTAACTTGGGCTGCAACTAACAATTATTTTAATCATTGATGAATCGGTCGATTATTGTTTCGATCAATCGATGAATCAGAAAATCACATTTATAATTTCCTCCTCTTTATTCAAATATTGAGGTTTTGGACGGAAAAAAAATAGTGCAAAGAACAACAGAATATCCTGTATTCTGAAACTATAAAAAAATCCAAGTGTCAAATGGCTAAACAATAAACAAAAATACACACAAATGTATGGTATACGTATGGTATAAGATAGCTTCTGTATGAAGTGCAAATAAGGAGATGCAACTTTCTCGAATCAAGAGGACCTCGTACATCAAATCTCAGAGGCACCCTCAGACAGACTTAAGTGGTACAACAGACATGTCCCCTCAACAGCCCAACTACACTAAAACGTCACAACGAAATTCAATTGCAATGCATAATCGTGCTACACAAATAATTGATGATGAAATTTGTTGCCAACGAATTTAATAATCGATTTCTCGATTAAATTGTTGTAGCTCTAATATCTACCTATAAAGTACAACTAAGTACAGTTACGGTGGCAGCTTCTTAAGCACAATGCTGGATTTCTCACCACTGCATTTCTCACCACTGTAAATCTAAAGTTCTCCCTTCTGTATGCATCCACATCCAAGCCATATTCACAACTATAAAATACTGATATCAGGGGTCAGTCTATAAGTGTGTGTATTAGGTTGTGTGTCACTAGTAGTGTTAGGAATAACAACATTATAAATAATGCATTTCAGTAACAGTGTTATTTATTTCAGTAACGGGGTAATCGAACTAAATGTTTTTTTCCGCCATTACAACAACGTTATCTTCACTGACGGTAAAAAGTGGTGCGTTACGTTGAATAAAGCGGTTTTCCGCTCTTCTCCGAGTTGTTTACGTCACTACGTCTTTTCGGATCATGTCGCGATTCATAATAGCTACGACCATATAGTTAGATAGCAGTATTTACTATCCGCCGAAAGAAAAGGTGAGTTGGTGAATGAGGCAGCAACCGATTCGTGTGGTTCGCGTACCAAACGGCTCTATTAGACGGCTTCTAGAAGTGGAAGCCAGCTACCCATTAATTTTCGGTCACCCCAGCCACTTCTCATGCTTTCCTGGATTTGGGTCCACCCAAAATCATAACAAAGAGTGCTGAGTTTTGGTCTTTTCATTTGTAAAAATATTTTTGCAGTAGACCATGTCTGGAAAAAGGAGAAATGTCTTGGACAGTACCCACAATTGGAGAAGCATATCTTCAAGTCTAATGAACCCATACACAAAATCGACATGGAGTGTCACGGCTGTGTTCGCTTGCAAGTGCTCAAGATTGCACAAGCAAAGAAATATGAAAGCTTCACTTTACAACAGTGGTACTCATTGCCTCCCTGCTTGGCGCTCGGCATTAAGGGTTGAAATTGGGGGGTTTGGTCACCTAATGACTCCCAACACCTCAGTTGGGTCTAAAAAAATGGCGGCGCCCTGTTTGGCTGCGGCTGCATCGGCTTGCTACGGTTTAACTGTACGGGTCAGGTGTATCGACATTTCGTTCTGTGTGCATGGTTACAAAGAATGACAATAAAAGTAAATTCTATTCTATTCTGTTCTATTCTTTAACCAAATGTTGGCTATTTTGAGGCAGATTCAGGCGATCAGGCTTCAATGTGAGTATATACGGTAATTCGTAACTTGATTTTTACTTTCAGAGTAACGCACTACTTTTGGGTACCAGAAACCCAGGATTAATCCACCTTTTAAAAGAAGTAACGTGTAACTGTATCTAATTACTTTTTTTCAGTAGAGCGCCCAACACTGGGAACATGTGAGCGGAATAAAATGCCGATGGAGGGATTGGTACCCTAAACAAAAAACAAGATGTGAGGTGACGATAAGAGATTAGTTGCATGCCAGAAGATGTAAAGATCTGCCCACAGAGGGAAAGCTGGCAGGCATTGTTACATGTTGAAACCTCCTGCTTCTTTATTTATCTCCCTGTTGCTGGACGAAGATTTCAGAAGAAAGCACATCAGAGGAACAAGTGGGTGTTTTGGAAGCGCTTTGATGGCAGCGATTTTTTTAATACTTGTTTAAAAATGACCTACATATAGTAGAGTCCCCAAAAAGGAGATTAGAGATATTGTTACAGATACATATTGGAATTTTTTTGAATTTTATTTTTATAGAAGAGCACATATGGAAACTATATTTGTGCTCTGTTGTGGGAGTGAACAAAAATGGCTAATGGAACAAAATTCATTAAAGGAAAAGCATGTGGAACTCATGAAGCGACTTGAAGGAAATCTCGAACAATATCCACATGACTAAAGGATGATTATGATGAAATTATTTTTGTGAAGTGGGAACTTAGAGACCACTTCTCCACTATATCTAAATCTAAACTTATCGTCAATTCAAGTCAAGTCAAGTCAAGTCAAGTCAAGTCATGTTTATTTGTATAGCCCTCAGTCACAAAGAGTCTCAAAGGGCTGCACAGACCTCAGATTATTGCAAACCACAGACAATTATGACACCATCCCCTGCTCTAAAATATACATTAGGGCAAATAATACACAGATATCGTCAACATAAAATATAGGTTATTCATATGCTATAGAATAGAAGTGTGTTTTAAGTTTAGATTTAAACATTTCACTGAGGTTGCAGATCGAATCTCACGGGGAAGAGCATTCCACTGCACCGGGACCCAAATGGAAAACGCTCTCAAACCTGCGGATCTCTTCTTGGCTTTTGGGATCACTAGTAGACCAGCATTTTCAGAAGGAAAGGCTCTGGACCGGAACATATGGGAAAATTAAATCCAAAATATATGAGGGAGCAAGTCCATGCATGATTTTGTATACTACCAACAGAACCTTTAAATTACATCTTAAGCTAAATCTTGATCTGCGTGTGTGTTTGTGTGTGTTTGTGTGAGTGCCTGTATGTATGTGTGTGTGTGTGTGTGTGTGTGTGTTTCCCACAGGCTCTGAAACGGCTGAACCGATTTTCGTGGAAATGTACGCAGTTGTAATTTAGAGCTCAAGGCACCCCAAATAAATAAACAAATTGATAAATGTTGTCTCATGCCATGCCTCTACGAAGACAGGGGTACTTGTTGCTCCTCCTCACCCCTGGACCAGCCTTCTACCTCAGCCGGCACAGGTTAGAAGGATCACAATCAACCTAAATGTATCCGCCGTCAATTAAGCTGCAGTGTTTAAAAACATTGCTCATTTGTGGTAAGTCAAAGCTGATCCACGTTTGACCCGTCGAAATTGTATTCTTGACTTATCGCCTTATTTAGGCCTGTCCTGTTAACCCTATTGCCTATCCTCTTGCTCCTAGACTCCCTCCTTGCCGAAGACCATTGTCTCCAGCCACGTTCACTACCCCTTTCGTCAGATCTCGAAAAACTTACTTTGGACTTCGGTTTCCCCATCCACGCACATTTGGCTCCTTAAACTATTGAAATCATAACGCTTTTTCTGGCATTGACGGGCATTTTAGATTGGCCATTGGACCGAGCCGGTGCGCTTGTTGGTGTCGCCCATTGGTGGTGAGAACTGATAGCCGGGGCGTCTATTTTCCGTAGCCATTTGCTCCTGGCGGCACCTCTTTCGTAACAAAGTAGGAAGCCGTACTTCTACAAGCTGTTACTGGGCCGTGGAGGGATACAAGTGCTGGGCAGGAGGGGTTGTTCGGCTCACGAGTTAGTTACGCTGGGTCCTTTTCGGATTACGCTGGTCACACAGCCTTTCTCGGGCGTATCGAGGCTGAATCACGGCCAAAAATTTCTGCCCGTGAAGCAGACGCTGTTGGACGCTTTTGAGATCGCGATAGACGAGATACAGCCGTGCTTTACACGTGGTAAGAAATTCACACGCGGTTGGCCGCGCAAAAAAGTTTTGCGCTGCTCAAAACTTTAGACCACGATGCAGCCGCGGTTACCAGCAATAAGGATGCGGAACAGTCGCCGGAAGGACGCGGAATAGTCGCCGGCCAATTTTGCACATTTTCCACCGCGGGCGCTCGGCAAAAAAAATCGCAAAATTTTACCCGCGATACAGACGCAAAAGGCTGTGTGACCGGGCCTTTATCAACAAAAAATTCCGAGGGCACAACAATTTTAATATCTAAAGGCCAAGATCAAGACCCCAGACCTAGAGCCAATAAAACAAATAAAGTAAGCATGAGTGAGATTTCACTTTTTTTTTTATTATTACTCAACACTTTTATTCCAAAGAGACAGAAGAATACTATTTCTCAGCACTTATTTGCACATCGACTGTGTGTTTTAATCTCAATGTTCAAATATTATTAAATATTCCATCAAATCTGAAATCCTTTTTTTCCCCACATAATTTGCATACAAAAAAGTGAGGGTGAACAAGATTTTAAAGTTGTATGTACAATGTTCACAATCTGTACAGCTCTGGGATGGATCGTCTGAGGCCCGAACAGAAGACGAATAAAAGAAAAAATGCTGTTGTGCTTCCCACTTACAGGAGACCAATCCAGCCATATGTCGAAATAGATGTATACATGAATAGATACCAACGAATAAATGCCAGATAAATAAAGGAACACATAAATAAATCACGTTATACCAAAATATATATTATAATGTAGTTTATTCATGAATGCAATTTATTCATATATTTATGCATTTCGTTATTTATTATATAGTTTAATCATTTATGTATGTTTTGGTTGTGTTTTTCATGTGTTTTTTGTGAGTTAATTTGTCATATACTTTGTGTTGTATTTTGTCACAAATTGGTACTCAAATGAGGAGGCAGCCCAATCAGTTGATCAGTGAAAGACAAATTGGCTACTAATGTCTTGCTTCCCGCATCCATTTAACCAGAAAGGTATTGCAGTTGTTCAGTGCACTTGTCGTTCAACCAATAGCTCAGCTAGTTTGACCCGCCCACTCATTTTATTAAAATTTTGTTGTGACAAAATGAACACCAAAATAAATAAATCACGAGATAGATGACAAAATGTATTTTATTGTGTCTTTTGTCATGTAATTTGATGTGTATTTTGTTGTATGTTTTGTTGCAAATTTCGTCATGTACTTTGTCGTTTAATTTGCAGTGTATTTTGTAAAATTTGTCATTTATCTTGTCATGTATTTTGTCGTGTAATTTGTTCTGTGATTTGCAGTGTATTTTTTTGTGTATTTTGTCATTTATTTTATCGCGTATTTTGTCAGGAATTTTTTCACAACAAAATGTTATTCAAATGGACGGGTGGGTCAAACTGGCTGAGCTTTTCACCTGTTGATTTAACGATAAGTGCACTAATCAACTGCAAAACCTTTCTGGTTACACGGAAGTGGGAAGCAAGACATTTTTCCCTTAAGCCAATTTGTTTATCTTTGTTCAACCAATAGTTGGAAACCTCAGGTAACTGGACCGCCCCCCTCATCAAAAGAATATATTGGTGTAAAATACACACATTTTGTCAGGTAGTTTGTAGGCTATTTTGTCCTTTATTTTGTGGAGTTTTTATTCACAACACAATTATTATTTTATTTAATTATTCAAATCAGGGGGCGGGTCAAGCTGGTTGAGCTTTTCACCGATAGCTGATTTGTTCATCACTTATGAACTAATAGGTGAAAAACGCAGGCAACAGGCCCAACTTGTTGTGACAAGACACACGACGATATACAGACAAAATACACGGCCAAAATACAGGACAGATTACAGGACAAAATACACGGTAAAAACAAAATATGACAAAAGATGAATGACAAAATAAATGACAAAATAGGTGACAAAATCCAAGGCAAAATACACGATACATCCATCCATTTTTGGAACCGCTTATCACCCGTGGAGAACATACAAACTCTGCTCAGGGAGGCCAGGAGATGGAATTGAACCCTGGACCTCTGAACTGTGAGGCCAACGCGGTAAAAACACGACAAAATAAACGACAACATGGAAGAAAAATGCATCACAAATACACAACAAAATACATGACAATACAAATACAGAAATAAATACATGAGAAATATCATAAATACATGAATAAATTGCATTCATGTTATGTATTTAAGTATTACAGAATCTATTTATATGACATTTATTTATTGGTATTTATTCATGCATAGCTTTCTTTTTTTAACGTATGACAGGATAAGTCCCCGAATCGGCGGGATAGTTGGTACGGACATTCTCCATCCCAGAAAAAAAACCAAGGACTCAGATCGGGTTGAAACAAAAAAGCAGCAAACTTGAAACGATTGCACAACAAACGTCCTGAAGAAGTTACAAAAGCGTTTTGTAAGGGGCACCTACGAATCAAAGATTTATCTCAAATAGACCTTTTTCTCAGCCACTTTTGTACACTGTTTTTTTTATCATATATCAAAAATCTATGAGTATTTCTATTTACATGGAGTTGTATAATACATATAAAAGTGTGTATTACTCACTCACTGTGGCTCTCACACACAGAGGTAATCAACCGTACAAATTCAGGCACGTACGACAACAGAAATCATGTTTTTTTTAAAGGAGAAAAATATGAAAAGAAGGCTTCTTGAGTGACCGTAAGCAAAACCTCTGACTCGTTAAGGATCACAACAATGAATCTGTCTCGGTGGTGCTTCCTTTTTGGATTTTGGTGCGTTTTCGATTACATTTTTCTTCAATTGCAAGGACAAGCACGCACACCTACACTAACAACGATCGGCACCAACTCATGACATCTGGAAAAAAACACCCATTTGCCAGGCTCAAAGTCAAAGTTGTCAAAGAAAGAAAGAAAGAATTGTGTAGACATGCAAATGGTTATTATCATACATACTGACTTGTCATCCAAGTTCAATAAAGTTATTTGTTTTTGTATCAGGTTGGAAAGGAAAACATTCACTTTTTCAGTGAGCTCCTTGTATAAATTGGACATTGATTTAAGAAATACTATTAGCGCAAAAGAAAGGCCAACTAGAAGTAATCAAAAAGAAAAAAACAATAGACCCCCGGGTTACGGCGTACCAAGCTTATGATAGTTTCAAGTTAGGATGTGGAATACAATGTGGAATACGACATTTTCCCTACCATAGGACATTAAAACTACAGTATTTTTACGACCACAAGGCGCACATAAAAGTATCCGATTTTCTTCAAATTGTGCAGAGCGTCCTTTATGTGATGTAAGGCGGCAGATGTAGCTGGGGACACTGAGGCTTTGTGGGAAATACGGGCATCACTGATGAAGGGTGAGGTGTGGGCGTGTGTATAAGGCTAGGTTCAAACTGCAGTGATGAATGCTCAATTACGATTTCTGGGTGAAATACGATGTTTTTCACATTTTCCACTAAATGTGACTCAGATTGCCATCATCTGTGATATTTGAAGGTCTCCTGTTCGAACGCCACAAGTGTCCCGCTTGTGCAGAAGAGGACAAATAACGTCACACGCAATGCGTCTATTGTTTGAGAAAAAACCAATGGATGCTATTTGGATATTTAAACATCATTGTGCTACTGGAGGCTGGACAGAGTTGTGGCCCTCAAATATTATCCATCCATTATCTGCACGGCTTATCCTCAGAAGGGTCGCGGCAGTGCTGGAGCCCATCCCAGCTTTCTTCGGGCAGTGGGCAGGGGACACCCTGAACCGGTTGCCAGCCAGTCGCAGGGCACACAGAGACAGACAATTCACTCGCTCATTCACACCCAGGGACAATTTGGACCGGCCAATCAACCTGAAATGCATGTTTTTTGGATGTGGGAGGATACCGGAGTTCCCAGAGGAAACCCATGCAAGCACGGGGAGAACATGCAAACTCAACACAGGAGGTTTGATCTCATGACCTCAGAACTGTGCAGCACACGCGCTAACCACTGTGCCGCCGTGCTGCCCCCCCAAAATATTAATTAAATCTAAAACTTCACTTTTCCCCCATTTAATGCTTTCGGCGTTCTCATCCGCCATGGTGTGTGGATTTGCACGCTACGCGGAAGAACATGGAAACCGAGCATTGTGAGCATCGCAAAATAATTAAAGATTAATGAATGGATGGTTTGCATGTGTAGGACCCTGAAAAACGAACTCCAACAAGTTTTTATCCGTGTGTTTTACTTTGTAATCAAAACGTAAATAAACCACAACCAAACTCGGTTTTGTTCCCACTGTATTTCTAAATTCACACATTTGTATGCTATGTCATGGGCAATGCACTCTAGGTATGTGTTAAATACAGAAACAAAACAAGCTATGGAGAAAGCGCCTTTTAACACCGTGCGCGCCATGGTCGGGAAATTACTGTAAAATATTTTGGGTGTCTCAAAACGTACAAAATTCAAACTTTGTGGTGTTAATGCACATGACTAGTTCTGTGCCTCTTACATCTAAGTTCCAGGGTTGGGTAGGGTTACTTTAACTTGATTACTTTCAATTACTTTTGGATTACTCCAATACCAAATATGCTAATAAAAGACAAAAGAAACTAAATATGAATAAAATTATGACTCACAACACGTGGTAAACTTTCTCTCCTGGCTTTGATCTCTTTGATCTCCGGCAAAACTAACATAAAATGCGACAGAAACAAAATGAAAATAAATCCAAACAGCTTGCCAACATCATTTTTGCCTTTCCATGTGTTACGTTACTCCCCAAGCCTGCACAAAATTTAGTAATTGTATTCATATTTAGTTTTTTTTTACCGGCAATGATGCTAAACAGAGAAGCAAAAACATGATAATAATGGGAACAAAGGTAAAAATAATAAAAAAAAAAAATACAAATTAGGTAACCAATCGACAATCAGGAACGTTTTTAGGAATAAGGTAACAATTAGAGAACGGAACATTTCTCGAGTCATGGCAATAATCCAAGTGGAAGATTAAAAATCAGTTTAGATTTGAATTTGCAATCTCCTCTCCCTCTGCATCTATCTGCAAACTCAACTGTACCACCTCAAGTCATGTCACACCAAGGGTAAATGCAAATTAATTTTTCCTTTAAATATGTATTTATACACATGTTAATTAATCATGTTAAACGGATGTAGCGTTTACTTTATATCATTTTGTTTTTTTATGGTTTAATCTGGGATATCAGGCGTTCAGCGATAACTATCATAGTTTTCACCCGCTATACAGCGATTTCTCTATGTCATTCCTACCTCAAAACACATTCATGTCGTCTCCCGGGGGTCTATCGTCCATATTAAACCGCAACTTTATTGACACACAGTTAGAGAAGAAGTGGAAAGACTCTTTGACCAATCAGAAATAGCAAGACTGTGAAAAGTGAACTGCATTATAGCGGGGGTTAACCGTATATGGCACAGCATTGTTTACTGGGGCCAAATATAAAAACCATTGGAAATATTGTTTGCAAATACATTGTCAGACCCTTAAATATGGAATATTTTTCCCAATGTTGTTTTTTTATGTAAAAAACAGTTTACATAGCTAAATGTGTTTAGATTTGAATGGTTTTGTAAAATAAATTGACTTAACACAAGAGTAAAGTAGGTGTTTTGGTTCTGGCTTAAAAATTCTGTGTTGCTCATTTAGGACTGTTATTGTTGACATGTTTTTCCCATAAGTATTCTACTGACAACTTACAACTTGTACTCTTAAAAGTATTAAATCAAATGTTATAATCATGCAGAGGTGCTTTCTTAGTGTTTTGGCCTTAAACAAAACAAAGTTTTATGGTCAACGATTGATTGGTGTTAAAATTAATCTGACGAGGATCACGTCGTCAATAACAGTGTTGGTTCGCCGCTGAAGGGAATGATTTCTTTTTCCTGGCACACTGGTTCATGAATTATAACTTAACTGTTTTGTAGCATCCATGCAAAAACTGCAGCATTTCTCTATTTCTATCTAGGAATTACTTCTGACATCTTTGTTTACATTTAATATCCTGAAAGTTTGTCGTTGTGGCGACTTTTGTGTAAAATTCCTAGCAGATTTCTGCCCTTAAATAAAGGAACCAATTTTCGGTTGGCAAAAAATTTGAGTAAATCCTTTAAGGCACATCCAACTGGAAACGGAAACAAGAGACCCTTTTTAGGAAAGCAGAAACGAGAAAAGGAAGGTCAAATCAGTATGATGATGAGAAAGAGTAAGCCCAGAAGTACATTGTACTCAGCGATCCATGCCTTTTGTCACATACACGTCACAATACTCAGAATTTTTCCAAAAGTAAAGAAAGAAATAATAAAGAAATAACCAAATGCAAAGAAGAATCAAAAATGACAGGAGCCCCCCCCCCCCCCCCCCCCCCCCCAAATATTCAAAGCGTTTCACAAGCCTCCTGTAAAGTTGGTCGGTTCAGAAACAACAAACGTCATATAAGCACTATTTGGATAAATAAAATCATAAAACAAACCAATCATCTTAAAACACTCGAGTAATATTCAGGTATAATATTAACACTACAGTACAATTATTGTGAATTTACCCTGTTAGCATCGTTGATTTATCATTCGTGATTGTAATACCGTTGAAGAGAAATAAAATGTGTTTTCAGAAACAACGGTCTTTGAAAGTGAGCGGGACACGTTCCCTCGTTTGTCTGTCTTTCCCTAACGCCTTCCCAGCCCCGGGACCCTTACATGCTGTACTTGGGACTCAAAACCCATTAGTTCCCCCTAGTGGTCACTGCGCTGCTTTGTTTGTTTGTCTGTTCGCTTTGTTTTTCCTGCTTTTCTTCATTGGCCTTTGCAGCTGCTTCTCCCCTCAAACGTCCGACTCTATGCTGGAGAGCTTTTCGTAGACGTGACCATTACTGGCCCCATTGAAGGGTCTTTGCCCCAAACCTAATGTGTCGCGGCCACTGGGCATGAGCTTGTTGACCCCTAGGTGGTTGCTCATGGGGCCGCCCACCCCGCCCAGGCACAGATCTTTGGGAAACCTGGGGGCTACGTTGGACATCACCCCGGCCGTGGCCGACGCCGGCAAAAAAGAAGCGGCCCCTATGGGGCCTCGGAAGTCCCCTCCTCCACGGCTGTTGTTGAGTAGCTGCTGCTGCTGTTGCGGCGTCTGCGGCTTTTTCACGTAGTAGGGTTTGGCACCGTGTAAAAGACACTGGTCATCGCCGAAGGTTGGGATGAAGGGGTTCTGGTTCACCTTATCTGGGTAGAGAGATTTAGACAAGGAGTAAGTCCCGGTGCCTCGGCCACCACCACCGCTCCCGCCTCCCTTCATAGCCCTGTCCCTATCTCTTAGGTCTCGCTCGCCCACGGACCGTCGGTGCAACCCACCCTCGCGAAACAAACTAAAAGAGGAGCCTCCTTTTGCCCTTTCCCCGCCTATCTCCCCAAAGATGGGGGACTCTCTCTCCCCTGCGTACCTCTCAAACATCTGCGCATAGGGGCTAGGGCCTTCCATGTAGCGATCCTTGTCTTTAAGGCTCACGCTTCGGGGTTGGGCAAACTGGCCCCCGCCCCCGCCTCCTCCCTTGCGCCCTGAGCCCTCCCTCTGCAAGTCTACGAATGTGTCGTAAGAATGCTGCCTCCGTAGGACCCGCCCGCCTGGCCCGAGCTTCCTGCTCTGAGTTGGGGTCTGGCCTGCCCCAATGTTAATCTTGCCCCGTGCAAACACGACGTTGTTATCCTCGCTGATGTTGTAGAGATTGCTTGGTGGAATTTTACATGAGTCGCAGCGCTTGCAGCTGGCCGAGCTGGGTCGAACGCTGACCGTCCCCATCCCGCTAGCCGGGCACGGGCCCCCTACGCTGGTGGCATGGTGGCACACGCCGTGGCAGTTGCGACAATCCCAGTCACCGCCAGCTATACCGCCGCCTCCCAGTCCAGAGACTGCCTTTTCCCAGCAGGTGTGGGCCTGCTGCCCCGCCGACACAGGGCCGAGCCCACTTTTGGAGTCCTGTATCTTGCTTTTACCTTTGAGGAAGTCTTCCACGGGTACTAAGCTCTTACAGATACCGCCACCGCTACCAACGCCCACACCACTTCCTCCACTTCCGCCCTCTTGCTCCCAATTGCCCTCCTTAGAGCGGAATTGTTTCGCATAGAAATCCCTCAAGTTGTCTTTGTCTTTGCGGAATAAATAAGGTGAAGCTTTACCCCCTCCTCGCTTCCGCTCCAGGGAAGGTGAGATGGTGCGGTGCGCCGAGGGCCCGTGAGGGAAGTGGTGGTGGACGGTGTGGTGGTGGGGCCTTCTCCTGAAGCCACCCAGCTCTATTTCATCCTGATCCCGTCTGCACTTGGCAGAGGCCGGCCTCTTTTTCAGGCTGTCCCTGTACTGTTTGTGCCGCTTGTCGTTGCCCTCCAGGTTGCCGTAGGTGATGGTGTGAGTGGAGATATCCGACATGTCGGACCGGATGTTTCCATCGTCGCCCCCTGAGCCTCCAGCCCCACTGCCCTTGCAGTACCTCTCTTGACCCCCAATTAGCCCAGTGCTGGACGCACCTCCTTTGAACGAAAACCTGCCGTACACGTTGCTCCCCTTGAACCCGACCTGGTTGGTATCCGCAGGGGGGTGGCCAGCAATCAAGTCGAATTTATTTGTATTCCTGTGAGTCATGGAGGGGCGGGGCTGGGTGGTGAAGATAGGTGCAACTCCTCCCGCTAAACTTTCGCAATCAAACATGCCCCCTTCCAAAGAGCTAGCGCTGCCTAAGCTACGCGGCCTGTTAGGAGGGGGGCCGGACATACCCAAAGCCGAGACCGGGTGGTGATGCCGGTAATGGTCCTGGTACAAGTTGTTGTCCTTCAGGGGCAAGTTCCCAAAAGTCCTCTCCACCTCGCTGATGTAATCAGTGAACATGTTGTCCTCCTGGATGTAGGGCGGCGCTGCTTTGCAGTCAGAAGGGTGGCCCACCAGGCTCCGCCGGTGCTCCTGGATGTCGTAAATGGCAGACTCACGGCCACCGTGTTTGTACTCCAGGGCGGCGTGAGGTGAGCCGTTAACGCCGGGGACTGCAGTCATGTCCTTGGCTGTGCGGAGCAACCTTAAGATGTTGGAGTGCGTGTTGTTCATGTTCTTCTTTATGGATGACGAAGGCGAGTCTATTGTAGATTTGTTCTCCTCAATTTGAACTCCGTGTATGCAGCTGTAGATACCCTGGTGTGTGGAAATTAGAGATGGGCAGGCAGGTGAATGATAAGAAAGATGAGATGGTAGGAGAAGGGACACAAGTGAGAACGATGAAAGGTAAGAGTGATAAGCCAAGTATATTAGAACATATTCTACTACTTTCTACGGCATTTTGTGCTGATTTTAGAGCTGGGTCATTCATTATAATTATTTGATCGACTCTGCATTTTAAAAACAGTCCATTTAAAAATCTGTTGAATAAATTATAAATACCGGTACATATTTTTACTGTTAGACACCAGCAAATGAAATTGTATAGGATGCCAGGGTTGTACATTGTTTTGACTATTATTGTGCACTGTTAGGGTTAGGGTTAGGTTTAGGGTTAGGGTCCTTTATTTTGGCTCACCGTTTTCCGTTATTTTGACTATTACTGAGAACCTGTGCACTATTTACATAATTGTCCCTCTTGGCTAATGTTGCTGTTCTTTCATTTATACAACTTTTAGGGCTGATCTGCATGTTGTAACGTAGATTGTAATAAAAAGAAGGAGGACCTTCAGAACAGGTTGGAATTTTTCATTTTGAAGGTTATTCTACAGTCCTGTCTTATTCTCTTTGCATGCTCAAAATTAATCGATGTCTTCTCTTCTTATTTTAACCGTCTACTTAACTATAAACTTATCAATCATGAACTTGAGGGTAGGAATTCATATTTCAAATCAATTAACTCAAAGCTAGCGCTGGTTATAAGATACTAGTTCAATATTTGTGTGTTAGTCTCAAGATATTAGCAGCATTTTGAGCTATGACTGATTACGTTACGTCAATTTACTAACAAATATAAGTTCGTTACCCAATTCAATTGTGTTCAAAGCATAAATAAAAGATCCGGTTGAAAATATTACGCTTTAAAGCAATCAGGGAATATTTGAGGCTTCACACTGCGAATGGACATCAGACAAAAGTATTGTCCAAAAGTTGATTGCAATATCTGACTTGTATTGTCCTTATCAGGCCAGTGAGTAAGTGTTAAACAGAATGAAAAAAAAAAAAAAAAAACGCCTCCGCTTGCTAACATGATAAACATTGGTGTGTTTTTGCTTGACAAACATTTACCAATATCATATCGAAAAGGTATTATTCTTCTCATGAATTAGCACTCAAATAGCTATTTCTGAAGAACAAAACAGCCTGCAATAACATTAAAGCAGCTTGTTAAATGACCCGTCAAAGTAGAGTTCTAAACCTCCCCTGGAAGACTCAGCTGCAAACCTGGTTAATTCAAAGAGTTCAGTTTCCACATAGCTAAACTGCTTGAACAAAAGTAAAGGATTGTGGTTATTTACTCGTTTGAGAAGAATTAGATATTTGCATTTTTGTGGTGGATAGATCCTTTGGATTTGGTCCCGTTGTAAGTTGCTCTCATGTGCAACACTAGGCTGATGGATCTACATACAGGAAGAATGAGTTCTCTGATCCAGCTCATAAGATAAGATTTTAAAAGGACAGATTGTCATATTGGGCAGCACGGCGGCGCAGTGGTTAGCGCTTGTGCGGCACAGTTCATGTCATGGGAACCTGTCGTGGGTTCAAATCCAGCTCCAGACTTCCTGTGCGGAGTTTGTATGTTCTCCCCGTGCTTGCGTGGGTTTCCTCCGGGCACTCCGGTTTCCTCCCACGTTCCAAAAACATGCATTTCAGGTGAATTGGCCGGTCCAAATTGTCCCTAGGTGTGAATGAGCGAACGAGTTGTCTGTCCCTGTGTGCCCTGCGATTGGCTGGCAACCAGTTCAGGGTGTCCCCTGCCTACTGCCCGGAGATGGCTGGGATGGGCTCCAGCCCCCCCGCGACCCTAATGAGGATAAGCGGTACGGCTGATGAGATGAGATGAGATGAGATTGTCATATTTAGTGCATCCTAGTAGGACCGAAAAAAAAAAAACCTTCATTCAGTGAAAAAAAACACAATTTGAATAATAGGCACAAATACATCCATAAATCCAGGTTGGATTTACACCAAAATCCAACATCCGAAGGACATCCGTTGCTGTGTGGGTTGTTTCATGAGCAGGCTGGTAGGTATATTATTTTGAGTTGGTCATTTTGTAGGTACCTCTCATCATGAAAAGGTATGAGCACCCGAGGACTAAATCATGTTTAAAACAGACGAGAATTAATTTAGCCCAAAATTCAAAAGATGTCCAGTGTTGTGTTCGATGGTATCGTAAGCTATCTGTTGCATATATCATTTTGACTTGGTAATTTTGTAAGTTGAAAAAGTGAGTGCACATTGGACCAAATCATGTTTAGAATAGACTAGATCAAATTCAGCCCAAAATCCAAAGTCCAAAAGACACACAGTGCTGAGTTTGGTTGTGTCATAAGCAGTGTTGGGTACGTTACTTTAAAAAACTAATTAGTTATTTGCTACTTCTCCCAGAAAGTAACTGAGTTAGTAACTGAATTACTCTATACAAATTGTAACTAGTTACCAGGGAAAGTATCTATTTCCGTTACTTTAAAAATAAAGTGTTGTTTGTGAAAGAATTTGAAATTTTCTGAGCAGTATCCAAGTCAGTCGAATAGAGAAGAACAGACAGTTATAGACTGTTATAGAACCTGGGAATAATTATTGCACCTCACCAGTAACCCTTTACCCTGCACTTGAAGTGCAACAAAAATAAACACTGAACAATATAATAAAATAACAGTAGAAAACCGTATAAAATAAGTTTATTATTTTAAATCTAACTCTAAACATCTGAGACAACTGGTGAAGTAGACATAGACAACTGCACGTCAATTTTTTTTGTTCACGTTGAAGAGGATTTACAGAGCAGAAGTCAATGGAAGGAGACCAAGAGGAAGGCCGCGATTCACGTGGATGGATGGTGTTGTGAGTGCACTGCAGGAAAGAGGTCTAAATATAATGGAAGCTAGAGCTCTTGTTGGTGATAGAAAGGAGTAGAGAGGTGTTGTGAAAGGATAGTGGGATTGTGGATGCGTTCTTAATGATGGGCTGGGCACCCGTATGATGCGGCAGGGGTAAACCAGTGAACGCTGTCGGGCCCTGCTGTTGAACAAAAGAGTGTGTTGTGTCACCCTGACCCGAGTGACATGGCCGCTTTCTGGTGTCCCATTTAATCTGGAGGGACGAAAGCATGACCAACTTGGGTGCTGAGGTGCCTAACTTGTTTGGGTGTTTGGGCAATTGGGTTGACCATGGTCCAAAAATTTTTGTGTGTTTTTAATGCTGTTTATTTGCCTTTTATTTTCTTTGTTATTGTATGTGTGTGTCTTACTGTCGGTCACCCCTCTTGAGGGATATGCCCAAGGTAGATAGATAGATAGATAGATAGATAGATAGATAGATAGATAGATAGATAGATAGATAGATAGATAGATAGATAGATAGATAGATAGATAGATAGATAGGTGATCATTCTCTCTAAGTGATGTTATCTGCTTAACAACATAAGAAATGGATTACCCATAAGGGCATATTGTTAGTGAGCATGCACGGTGTGTCCCCTAATGTTTACAGTTGTATGTTATGTTTTATGAGTGGCACGAAAGTAAACACCCGTCCACGCCTATATGCTGTGTCTCAATTTCTTCAAAGTAACGCGCCCCTTTTGCCTGTCAGTAACTGTTACGGCATTGTAACAGTGGAAAACATTTTTTGATTATTCCCAAAACTGATCATGAGTTATTTGGTGGGAAAACTGTTTTGACTCGGTAATTTTGTAAGTAGCTCTTAGACTGAAAATGTGGAAACAACCCTCAACCAAACCATGTCTAAATCAAACTAGACTGGAGTAGAATCCAACGTCCAGATGATACACAGTTCTGGGTGGGTTGTGTTATTAGCAATGTGGTAGCTATCTCATTCTTTAAAATACTGTAGCTCTCATACTGAAAAAGTGTGAGCACCCTGGACTAAATCTTGTTCATAACAGACTAGATCAAAATTAGCCCAAAATCTAAGGTCCAAAAGATGTCCAGTGCTGGGTCTGATTGTGTCACAAGCTATTTCGTGGGTAGATTATTTTGACCTGGTAATTTTGTAAGTAGCTCTCATGCTGAAAGTGAGAGCACCTCTGGACTAAAAAAAGTTTTGAATAAACCAGACGGAATTTACCCTAGAATTTAACATTCAAAAAATGTCTGGTTCTAGGTGGGTTATGTCTTGAGCAATGTGGAAAACCTCACAATTTATAATTTGCTCCCATGCTGAAACGATGTGAACACCTGAGGACTAAATATTGTTTAAAACAGACCAGAACAATTTTTGCTTAAAATCCAACGTCCAAGAGTTGTTCAATGCTGGGTGGATTGTGTAATAAGCAATGAGGTAGGTAGACAATTTTGCCTTGGTCATGTTGTAAGAAGCTCTAATGCTACAAAACTGTGATCACCCCTGTACTAATTATGTTTTAAACAAACCTGACCAAATACACCCCAAAACCCAACGTCCAAAAGCCGTATAGTGCTGGGTTGAGTTGTGTCATGAGCAAAGGTGGGTAGAATAGTCAAACAAAATTTTTACTCATTTAAATGTACTGTTACTTGAGTAATATGACTCAAGTAAAGGAGAAAGTTGTCATCAGAATGATTACTTAAGAAAAAGAAAAAGAAGTACTTGGTGAAAGAACTACTCAAGTACTGAGCATCTGTCGCGGCGTCTTATTTATTTATTTTTTAAAAACAACCTTTCAATCAGAACATCAAATTATCAAAACCCATCCAATCAATAATTAATTTAATTTAATTTTAAAACTAAATTAAATAATCGAGGTAAATCCAAGTACTCTAATGAGAAATACAGTTATAATTTAAAAGCAAATTAAGCACAAGTACTTTTTTTAACAGGCTCTACAGGCAGAACACGAAGACAGCCCAGGCGTAGGTACCCAAAATATCGAAAGAGCCATATTTGATGCTAACTCCACTACCTTACCACCCAAAAAAAAAGTTTGTCTGGAGCTGCCAAAAATTAAAAGCTTTATATAAGCCTTATTAAAAGCTTTATATAAGCCTTATGATGAATAGAACACATGCTGTGAGTATCTATACCAGCCTACTTTCAAAATGACTACGTTGGATGTAGCACATCCTTACTACTCTGTTGTCTTATTATGCCCCTCAATCCACTGACTAATGTCAAGTCGAGGTCAAATCTGCAATACACTCACCCTGCTGATGGAGAAGGTGACCCCGGGCTTTCCAGAACACACACCCATGAAGCAGAAGCGCAGCTGCCAGTAGAACAAATGCTCAGAGATAAAGGTGATAAGCGACAGGACCATAGCTGCCCCAAGCATGTAGAAGACCCCCGCCATGTTGTCCACGTCCAGCTGACTGCTCATCACCTCGTTCTTCTCGTTGTGGCAGATCCCCGTCAGCCATAAAGCTTCAAACTCCTCCATCTCACCTGCAGAAATAGCAGAATGTTTTTACGAGTCAGCCATTTGTGAGATCTGGAGGGAATTTGCCTCAGGTGATGCCGCATGAAAAAACGCGAGATTTTTTTACTTGGGTGGTTGGTTGTGGCCCAAAACAGACAAGGTCTCATGTATGGGAAACAAAAGTCATGTTGTATTATTTCAAGTGAACACCCCACAGAAGAGCTTTCTCATTAAGAATAGCTTATGCAAGGATGATCATTCTTTGTTATTTATGGAAAGAAATGCCTGCTGGGATTTGAAAATCTTTAGGGAAGAAATTTGCATGGTCACTTCCACCCAAAAATGTGTCTGCGTCTTGATTCTCCATCTCTGGGGGCTGCTAAGGGGGGAGGACACGTCCGGAGAGATATACTGGATTTCACCCCCTTGGTTTTCTTTGGTATGTGTGGGAGAGGAAAAAAAGAGAAAGGAAGCGAAAATGTTGTTCCTCAATGCCTAACACGATTATATTGTTTGTGCAAATGAGCATGAATGAGTTTTGCAGAGGTGTTAACCTGTTTCCTCTGAGATCCTTTTATGTTACGGAAATATATTTTTGCTTGCTTTAGATACATGTCTTTTCTATTGTTGGAATGAGCACTATTAACTCATTCGCTGCCATAGAGCACTGCCATTGACAGCTAGAAAACATCAAAATCCATTGTTGTTTAACTGCTATATAAGCCTCAAAGATTAATTGTATCTAGGCTGGCATCGGCGGCTAAAGACCTCAAAGATCTATTCTAGCTCAACTGCCACATACATACTCACACACCGACTATTATATATGTCAAATATCTATATTTTCTAGGCTATTGATATTCTTGCTCGATTGCCATAGATGGCTGTATACGTTGAAGATCCCTTTTAGCTAGACTGCCATAGATGGCTATTGATATCAAAGATCCACCTTAGCAAAGTTGCCGTCGACGACTATAGACATCAAAGATCCATTTTAACAAGGCTACCACAGACTGCTTTAGATGTACAGGCTGCATTGACAACTATTGATTTCCAAGACCCATTTTAGCTAGCTTACCATCAACAACTATGTATATGTCAAAGACTGCCATAGATGGCTATCAATGTCATAGATTAAACAACTCCCCCAACACTTTTTTTCAAACCTCTAAAACTGTAATTTATTATTTGAATTCAAGTAAAAGAATTAACAACAATTTATTTTGACGAGTTCATTACCCCAAAACACAAAAAAACCACACACAAAAACCCAGTAGGCATTCACTGAACCCTTTTTACAAGAACAAAATCATTGAAAGAGAAGAGAAAAATAATTGTGCTTGAACAAACCCAACATCTCTTTGTACAAATAGGGTTAAATAGAATTAATTTCGTGGTTGTGATATTTCTACAGCTACAGCATTGCACAAAATTTCAGAAATTAAAAAAAAACCTTGTCATCACAGAGCCTTACCATCTCCAAACAGCATGAGGATGGCCAAGTCCACAGCTCGTTTCCAGCCCGAGTCTTTCTGGATGGCGATGCCGTAGCCAGTGGAGGCAAACACCTTCCCGCTGCCGATAGTGACCAGCTTGCAGCCCTCGTCCCGTCCCGCCATGTAGTTAAGAACTGCTGCATCGTAAATGAAGGCGTCCAGTTTGCTGCAGAAACGCAAGAGTGAAAGAATGAAGCATGTAATCTATCAAATAGATTCATCTTTGTTTTGGGCCATTTCTAGATATTTTGCGATATCAAAACATTAAAAAGTAGAACATTTTGTTGTCTTTTTACATCTATCATATTATGGGAAGGAACATCAAATTTCAGACAATTTTGGAATTCAGCAATTTAATAAACCATTCCCAGTTTTGGCGGCTCACATAGGTCAGTTTATATTAGGATGGCAATAAAAATCTTTCATTTTGAGTCGGACTTGGTAAAATTATCCATTATCTATTCATATCTACAGACAAATAACAAAGCTAAATATTTGGAATAGACATTCTTTTACTGATTCGGGACGTCTGAGAACAGAAAGTTTGAATCCAGCAAAGAACCATACTGAATTTGACGTTCTTGATTTACACAAAGATCCTAACAGTAGAAGCTAGCAGCGAGACATAGCCTGGAGCCAAGTGGCTAACATGAGTGGCTAGAGATGGAGGAAATGGGAAAGAAAGTTGAGGACGGAACTCGTCGACCATCACATGCAGAGCACAGCTATGGAAGTTGAGTGACCGTTAAGCACCAAAAGCGTCACCTGGACAAGCTACCTTAGTAAAAATGGTCATTTGCGCTTCCATTGTAGTGAGATGGGAGCCAAACAGCTTCTTCGAAGGGTTTAATCTAGGGTGTTCCAAAATATTTCGTAGGCCAATAAATTCAACAATTTTAATGGAATTACCTCAAAGTTTACCTGGCTGTGTAGAAACGTTTCATTTTTTTTAGATGTAACGTTGAGCATTTCTATCGTTCCAGGTTAGGAAATTCCGTTCACTTCAAAAGAAAAACTATTTTGCATTTTGGCGTAAGCTATAACTCGGGCAACGAAAAAAGTGAAGCGGGCTTTCTTTACAAATTTTTGGAAAGAAAGCACACTCTACAAAATAAATTAGTACTTAGCAGAAAAAAAATAGAGAAAAGGGCTGCTAATGCAAACTAGGATAACCGTCAACATCAGCAGAGACAGTTTGTCTCAGTTCATGTTAAACATTTATGAAAATCTGTCCTAGAAACAAGAATTATTTGTACTTTTCTTTTTAAATGTACGTAATAAAACGTTTGACCTTCAACATGAAGTGTAGCTAGTTTCATTAAGATCCATTGAGTTGTTTCTGAGATATAACGATTTAAAATTGTTTCAAACATTTTGAAACGCCCTGTATAATTACAAATTACACACCTACCATTTATGAGATATTAAATGTGTTTTTAATTGTTATAAGTGTTTATTAACATACCAGGGACATTCAAAAAAAAACAGTCAGTAATACGTAAACTCAAAGGACTATATGTTGTTCCTCAACTCCTGTTACTACTGCACCGAACCATTGTTCAACCTATCCTCCTGTACTGCTCCACATATTTTTTAGTATGCTCTATGCCACAAACCAAACCAAATCACTTACACCAGAGCTAAAATCATCGGCCTACCCACACCAAACCTCTCAAGCTTAAATAACAGGTCCATCATCCGGCTGGCAAACACAATAGTCCAGGATATCCCGCACCCAATACACCAATACCATCAGGGCACAGATACAGGACAATAAGATTTAGGAGGACCCGCCTTATAAAAAGCCTGATGCCCTTCTAAGCAACAGGCTCCGCTGACCCATGTAAATCAGTCCGCCCTCAATGTCCCAAACCATGTATGATTGTTTATCTTTTATTTTTTAATTCTTTTTTCTTATTTCAATGTAATCCCTGTTGTTACCAACCCCCCATGGTCAGCCGGTGAAAGTGATTTTTCCTAAGTGGATGTCACATCCTGTAATCGGGTTTGATTTCCCCTTTTCTTCGTCTCACTTTCATTTTTTGGTCACTTACTTCCTGTCTCTATTTTCCCAACAACGCCTGCTGTCACTTGCCCTGATTACTCTAAAGTCTCACCTCTCTCTTCACTTTTAATCCGTTTCCTATGCCCTGGCACTAGTTTGTTGCCTTTTTTGCCATGTTCCAAGCCTTCATGTCACAGCCGTGTTAGTTTCTAGTGTACCAAACCCATGCCTCCTTTCCTGACAATGACTGTTGCCTTCACTGACGCAAGTACCGGATCACCGACACCTGGCCTTCAACTTGGACTACGATTGTTGCCTCACTTTGACTTCCTGTGCACGGAAATCTGTCCAAAAAAAAACCATTCAATACTCCATTAATCTGTGTTTCTGCGCTGTCCTTCTGCCCCATCCTGAGCGGGCCCCTGACAGGGGACCAATTAATTCAATCTAATCCAGTTTTAAATATAGTGTAAGAATGTGTTTTTGTAGTGCAGTGATCACAGGAAAGATTAAGTCTTTGAGCTTTACTGATTCTATAAAATCGAATCTGAATAATTTGACAGTTCATCAACAAGATGCCTTTGGGCTCTAATAATTCAACGAGATCTCAAAAGGAGCCTCTCAGTCACATCTCATTTGCGTTTTTAATATAAAGAATCTGATGATTTGTATGTTCACTTGGAGAGGCATTAGATCTCTATCTCTCACTTCTATGTTCTTCATCAGATTTTCTCAGGATTGCATCATGAGAGAAACCTTTTTTTCCATCCCTGCAGAGCATCTCACCCAGTCTTGAGACTGTACAGGGCCTCGTCAACGTTTTTCTGGTGGAAGCTGGTCATGTAGGCGTGCATGTCCCGGTAGTTGTTGCGAATGTTGCGTTCGGTGCTGCCGTTGGGCACGGTGCCGAAGCGGAACGGCGGGGAGAATTCGTTTGGCTTCTGGAACTGTTGTTGTTCAGGTCGGAGGGGGTGCGGGCGGCGTTTTTTTCCAGAAAAGAAACCACAAAGAGAAAATGACAGATGAGCGCTCGTTAGCATAGAAAAGGCACCGAGACGTATCAAATAGCCTTTAATGCACTGTTGAGCAGAGGACAGAACGATGCTTTGGGAAGCCCAAATTAGCTAAATGTTTGGAGTCGTGATCAGAGGGCTGACGTACATCGGGAACTCTCAAGGACTACTGCGCTTGCACTGAAAATAAACTCAAGTCTTCTGCAGCTCTTTAAACCCTCTATGTATATTTCTAAAAGCCTAAAATGGGATAAAGATTTGATCAATTTTGAGGTCTTATTTTCAGAACTGAGAGCAATCGCTGACCAAACAGTTAAAACTTATTATTGGCAGCATCAACCTCGGTGTTAGGAGAAGAATGTGTGAAAAAATTGAAGAACAGACGTGGCAAGTTAACTGGCTGAAGTAGGCAAAGACAATAAATCCAAAATGAAAATTTTCCAAGAAAATAAGGGACATTTATGATGTACTGTTCATAAACAATTAGGGATGCACCCAACTGTAAATCTGAAATAAAAAAGCAATGATGCAAAACGCAAGGCCAAAATAACAACACCAACATTTTATTTTGCACTTTTACGAAGCTGAAAATGGAATATTAAATAATATAATAATATCGATAAACTGGCATATTAGTAGCTGCTGATTTGAAATACATTAATTGCTTTCTTACGAAACAAAAAAGGCATTTAAGTGCTTTGAAAAAATAAATAACCTCATCGGCAGTAAAGTCCAACAGAATAAGTAAAACTCATAACAGATGTAAAACACAGATAACATGAGGAATTTCATTTGATTTGAGTAATTTAGGTAGTTTAGGAGAGGGGAACTGATGATGATGTTGCGGTAGTTGGAGCAGCCTAATGCAATAAATCAAAATTAGATTACTGTAGGCTAATCCCTTATTTACAGCAGTTAATGGGAATAAATACCTCACGCTATATATCAGAGTCTATGAGTAGACCCTTCCCTTTCCATTTTCAACATGCGCTCCCCCGCTTGCATCAATAGTCTATCGAGGGTAATACAGTAGATTTTGGCTACACGGGTTCCCTTCATTTTAGGCGAAAATAACAGAAATATTGGTACGGGTGCCATTAGGTGGCAAGATCGAGCCGCCAGGCATGACACAAATGTACTCTCTTGGTCCCTACGCTCAGCAATAGTTGACTGGGGATAATGGATCATAGCCAAAACAGTGCAGTCCATTTTAGATGGACCACAACGACGAGCTTCTGCGGACTAAACTGAACAAAAAAAATGCTCTGCTGGCCGCTGCCGCTACGCATGACACAAATTTGCTTAATCGGCCCAGCTCTCAGCAATAGATGACTTGCGATAAAATGTATCGGCTAAAACAGTGCAGTTCATTTTAGACGGACCACAATGGCAGGCTTCCGGGGCGTGAACAAAAAATAAACCCTCCCGGCCCCTTCTCTCAGCAATAGTCGACTGGGGATATTGAATTGCGGCCACATGTGTGCCATTAGTTCTAGGTAATAAGAATGTGCAGCTAGGCATGATACAAGTTTACTCTCTTGGTCCCCATGCTCAGCAACAGTTGACAGGGGATAGTGGGTCGTGGAGAAAACAGTGTATTTCATTTAATGCGGGCGACAACGGTACGCTTCAGCCACCTGAACTGAAAAAAAAAAAAAATGCACTCTGTCAGCCCATGCTCTCAACAATAGTCAACTGGGGATAATGCAGTCCAGTTTATTTTAGGCGTGCCATTGTGGTGCGCATCAGCGGCCTGAACCCCCCCAAAACATAAAATGCTCTCCCGGATGGGGAAATGGAAAGGGAAGGGTCTACTCTTCCTATTAGTCGATCTAGGATATTGGATTGCTGCCACACGGGTGCCATTCATTTAGGGTGGTAGAAACTAGCCGCCAGGCATGACAAAAAAATTACTCTCTCACTCACGGCTCTCAGCAATAAGTGACTGGGAATAATGCATCGTGGCCAAAACAGGGCAATTCATTTTAGGTGGTCAACAATGATATGCTTCACCCACCCAAAATTTTGTTTATGAATTAAAAATGTTCAACAGTAGTCTTTGCAAATACACATTAGCCAATGTATGACCAGTGGCATACAAAAACGATAGAGCAGAAGGAAAACGTTTGAAAAATTACTTGTTTAGGAAAAGATAAGTAGGAATTCCATTTTGATGTCTTTCTCTTCCCATGTGCAAAATGAAATTATTGTATCATTGAGTTTTATTTTACAAGTTATTTTTACACTAGAATGCAAGGGGGCGCTCTGGGCCTGTGTTGATAATTTCAACTTCGACAGCAAAGTAGAAGCGCAAGGAGGAGGCTGCTTGTCGTCTACCTCCCTAGTTGGAGGAGTTGTTTATCGTTAAAAGTGACACCAAAGATAAAGATTTTGTTATATTTAGTGATGTGGAGTGAAGCTAATAGTTATTTGTGACATGCTATTAATGCTAGAGTAATCTGAATAAGTCTTAATATGTTTCATCGTTACTGACATTACCAGGCATGTCAATCATGTACAGGACTGTCTCAGAAAATTAGAATATTGTGATAAAGTTCTTTATTTTCTGTAATGCAATTAAAAAAACAAAAATGTCATACATTCTGGATTCATTACACATCAACTGAACTATTTCAAGCCTTTTATTATTTGAATATTGCTGATTTTGGCTTACAGCTGAAAAAAACTCAAAAATCCTATCTCAAAATATTAGAATACTTCCTCAGACCAAGTAAAAAAAATAATTTTATAACAGCAAAACTAAAACAAACATTTGAAAATGTCCATTGATGCACTCAGTACTTGGTTGGGAATCATTTTGCACGGATTACTGCATCAATCCGGCGTGGCATGGAGGCAATCAGCCTGTGGCATTGCTGAGGTGTTATTGATGCCCAGGATGCTTCGATAGCGGCCTTCAGCTCATTTGCATTTGTAGGTCTGGTGTCTTTCATCTTCTTCTTAACTATACCCCACAAATTCTCGATGGGGTTCAGGTCAGGGGAATTAGCAGGCCAATCAAGGACAGTGATGCCATGGTCAGTGCACCAGTTACTGGTGGTTTTGGCACTGTGGGCAGGTGCCAGATCATGCTGGAAAATGAAATCCTCATCTCCATAGAGCTTTTCAGCAGATGGAAGCATGTAGTGCTCTAAAATCTCTTGGTACACAGTTGCATTTACTCTGGACTTGATGAAACACAGTGGACCAACACCAGCAGCTGACATGGCTCCCCAAACCATTGCTGACTGTGGGAACTTCACACTGGATTTCAAGCAACTTGGATTTTGCTCCTCTCCAGCCTTTCTCCAGACTCTGGCGCCTTGACTTCCAAATGAAATGCAAAACTTGCTTTCGTCTGAAAAGAGGACTTTGGACCACTCTGCAACTGTCCAGTGCTTCTTCTCCATAGCCCAAGTCAGACGCTTCTTCCGTTGTCTTGAGTTCAGAAGTGGCTTGACCATGGGAATACGGCTATTGTAGCCCATTTTCTGGACACGTCTGTGAACTGTGGCTTTTGATACCTGGACTCCAGCTTCAGCCAGCTGTCTTTGAAGCTCCCCCAAATTCTGGAAGCGGCTCTTCTTCACAATTTTGTTAAGGCTGCGGTCATCTCTCTTGGTTGTGTAGCGTTTCCGGCCACATTTTTCCCTTCCAACAGACTTTTTGTGGATATGCTTTGAAACTGCACTCTGTGAACAGCCTGCTCTTTGAGAAATTTCTTTTTGTGTCTTACCCTCCTGATGGAGGGTATCAATGATGGTCCTCTGGACAGCAGTCAGATCAGCAGTCTTCCCCATACTTGTGATTTAGTTTACTGAACCAAGCTGAGTGTTTTTAAGGCTCAGGAAACCCTCGCAAGGTGTTTCGAGTTAATTAGATGATTCAGGTGATTAGTTGAATAGCCTACTTGTATACTTTTACATGATATTCTAATATTTTGAGATAGGATTTTTGAGTTTTCTTAAGCTGTAAGCCAAAATCAGCAATATTCAAATAATAAAAGGCTTGAAATAGTTCAGTTGATGTGTAATGAATCCAGAATGTATGACATTTTTGTTTTTTTAATTGCATTACAGAAAATAAAGAACTTTATCACAATATTCTAATTTTCTGAGACAGTCCTGTAATGTTCGTATACCGTACACTTATTCAGCCCGTTTTTCTCTATTTTATTTTGATATTAAATTGCCTTCCAAGGTGAAATGTATTTTTTTTGTGTTGGATTTTACGTTTTTCCTTATCTTTTTTGGCTGGTGCGACTTATCGTTTGTAGCAACTTATCAACTGGAAAATACGGTGCGCTTGAAAATAAGCATACCATATTTCAAATGGGCAAAATTTGTAGCTCTAAGAACTGTAACTTTTTCTTCTTTATGTTACTTTAATTTCATCTGTTTGAACTCATTAGCAACTTTATTATTCAAATGTGTTACTGAATACGTAGTCATGATTGTATAAATTGGGGCAGCACGGTGGCGCAGTGGTTAGCGCGTGTGCGGCACAGTTCTGCGTGGGTTCAAATCCAGCTCCAGACTTCCTGTGCGGAGTTTGTATGTTCTCCCCGTGCTTACGTGGGTTTCCTCCGGGCACTCCGGTTTCCTCCCACATTCCAAAAACATGCATTTCAGGTGAATTGGCCGGTCCAAATTGTCCCTAGGTGTGACTGAGCAAGTGAGTTGTCTGTCTCCGTGTGCCCGGCGATTGGCTGGCAACCAGTCCAGGGTGTCCCCTGCCCACTGCCCGATGATTGCTGGGATGGGCTCCAGCACCCCCGCGACCCTACTGAGGATAAGCGGTGCAGCTGATGAGATGAGATGATGAGATTGTATAAATTTTCCAGTGATACTACATATTATTGAAAAAATGTTTATCCACATATTTGAATGGAGTATATACCTGCTGAATTCATTTGACGTTTTCATGTATTATTTTATTCAGTTCTTTCCCGGGAGTGTTTCCAAGATGGCGGAGCCCTGTTCGGCTGCGGCTACATCGGCTCGCTACAGTTTTTTACACTTGGGTCATAAAACCCAGTCTTCGACTGAGTTTTGACGGCGAACAAAGTCAACTCAAACCGCAGTTTAATATACGATCGCAGTTTTTTTGCTGGATATGCGATCATCCAGAACGACCACTCGGGAGTGTTTACTTAGCCTCGGACTGCTACGGCAACAAGACCCAGCGGCCTACAAAGCAGCGAAGCAGAGTGGCAAGAGAGCGGTGTGACCGGAGAAGGAAGTGAGGTTGTAGGGCCGGGCTAACCGCTAGGCTAAAGGCTAAACCCTTCAAAACGCCTCTCCCATCCATTTTCCTCTCCAACATTCGCTCTCTGGACAATAAACTGGACCATTTACAACTGGAACTAACATCGAACCGCGAGATGACGAACTGCTGTGCTATAATTCTGACGAAGACATGGTTAAACTTATCTATCCCGGCTGACACTCAAGGAAACTGTGCGGGTCAGATGTAACGACATTTCGTTCTGTATACACGTGTACACAAATGACAATAAAGTATATCTGAATCTGAATCTG
Organism: Urocampus carinirostris; assembly: GCF_059441175.1. Lineage (NCBI taxonomy): Eukaryota > Metazoa > Chordata > Actinopteri > Syngnathiformes > Syngnathidae > Urocampus > Urocampus carinirostris. The sequence continues at coordinate 38,877,359 of NC_142356.1, read as the reverse complement.
ATAAGTCTACCATGATCATATCATAACAACTGTATAATCCAGTTAGATCCAGTCTAAAAATGTCTCTTGTGATTCCTTTCATTTTTGTCAATTCGCGCCCCATTCCAATACAACAGTGATTATGGTTGGTTTAGGAAGGACTTTGTCCCGATGACAAGCCCAGGATATTCTTTTTAGTTCTTATGCTGTTTGTTTGTAAAAAATCACCAAAAGAACTGCTCCCTTCATAACTTGTTTCTTCTTCCAAATATTAGATCAGAATCCTGGAAGTTGAATTCGACACGCAGCTGGACACGGTTTGTCCAAGCTTAGCACAACATATATCACACTCCTACTATGGCCTAGACCAGGGGTCTGGAACTTTTTGACCAAAAGCAATAATTTTAATTTAATTTTTTTTTTTTTTTTTTTTTTGAGAGAGCCACACCATATATTTTAAAACAAAATTAAAGAAAACCACCAAACCTAAACAAGGTTTAAGCAGTTTTGTATAAATGTCAT